>NW_027509142.1:3150000-3320000 GCF_051911475.1 Siphateles boraxobius
AAATATCACTTCTGTCGGAACATATGGAACCTTGAGACTCAGACAATATGGGTTTTGTCAAGATTAGAAAAGTTATTGAAGGTTTTGATCAATGGTTTTGATAATAAATTATGAAACATGATTACATCCAAAAGGGGAGGAGCCCGATAAAAGAATTTAGAGTACTGTTTCTATGGAAACGAAAAACGATTTTCAATGGATGAATTCTGAGTTCGTAAGCTTTCAAATGATACCTAATTTATGATAACTTCTTAAATATGATATAGTAAAAAAGGTGATCAAAAGATATTATATTTTAGAGGATAATATACATATTATACTTTTTAGAGGATAATTGTATTGACAAATACTCGATTATATGTTTTATTATGAACTTTTAGCGTGAAAACCAAAGTTTCAATTATTAAAAATGTGTGCGTCGACTTTTTGCGACAAAGGTCAGAACTCCTGTTATGATGTAGATTTTTAGAGGTGCACTCTTGTCATAAATTCATCCATTACAGTTCCTACATAATTTGTAACAAGAAACTGTGCTGTGGAGACCTTTCCAACGATATATAGTTTGTCATGATTAGATTAAGATTTAATTGTAATATAGTGAAGTAAATTTAGGCGTCCCGGTAGCGGGATGGTGACAGTTAAGGGTAATGTAGACGTAGCCTAAAAGACTATAAGCATCTAATTTAAAATGTCCTGTCCTAACTTCCTATTTCAATAGGAAACAAATTACAACTGCAAATAAAACGATCCTTAAATAATACTAATGAGGTAATGGAAGTCAACAAGGCAAGAAGTTAGGTCTCATTACAGATTTTAATTAAAACATCTAGGTAAATTTGCCCCAACTAATAATGCAATGGGCAATCGATTAATTCGAACATCTACTGGTCTTCCTGCTGGGATTGTTGACAAGCTGATTAATATTGGTACACCAAAGCTTGACTGTGCGTGTTCCTACATTAGGGGAAGTGTGTAGGCCTATGTGTGTGTATTATCTGTTCATAGTGTGTGTATATGAGGACGGGAGAGTGGTGTTGTGTAAGCAGTGTAAAGGAGAGGAAAGAGTCTATGTAGGGCAGAAGAAAGAGGGAGGAGCATGTGTTGGAGAAAGAGAGAATGGTACAGGATCATAAAAGACAGAGGGGCACTGTGGGTGAGTAGCGAGAGAGGAGATGATGGAGTGGGTGTGCTGAAAGCTTCAAGCACTGCGGTATGTTGCAGCGCCCAGCCCCCATTGAAAGTGCAGCATATACACTCCAAACATTACTCTTTGTGTATCATACTCGTGTTTTCTATGTGGTATTCATAAAGCGTTTGACCACACCCACGCGGTGCAGCCAAAATACTATTCCTGTCCTCTGAGCGCATCACTCAATCTGATGCGGTGTCACAGCGAGGTCCGGCCGCACAAGGTGACGTCCCCTGTCAAAATGTTCTCTGTCTCTAAATGAGCGTCAAATGCTTTCACATTCTTTTGTGTTGAAGAGCTTTTAAGTCATTCATGTTTGACAGCATGGCACTAAGTAATGCCAAGGTCTTGGGTTTTCGAATCCCAGGGAATACAAAAAACTATCCTGAATACACTATTAACCCTTTCATGCATGAGTCATCACACAGCCTCAGGTTTTTATTTTCCCCTATGTATTCTTATTGCTCTTGGGGCATGAAAAACAAGATTTTAACTTGTTTTTTTTTCTCACATTTTTCAAAGAGATTTTCAGATGTCCACTTGAGTGCAGTGTGCATTTTTGGTTTTAAGTTAAAATTTCAATATGTTTTCCTTAGTACTTAGTAAGGTAAAAGCAGTGCATTGCGTCTGTATAAACTCATTTAAATATGCTTTCAAGGGGCTATAAATGGAAAAGCAGCCTTTAATATGCAATATAATGTCAATATATCTATATTACATTAGATTATCCGACACATTAATTCATCACTTCGGATTTGAAAGATCAACAGATTCTAAACAAGCACGTGTAGCATTTGAGAAGCAATATATATATATAATTTTTTTTTTTTTTTTATCTCATCAACTTTGTAAAATACTATCTGAAGGTATGTTGTATCAACACCAGCTGTTTTTTTTTTTTTTTTCACTGGTGCTGAAAGTTTAAAGGGTCATTCCACCGGTGGAGACATGGATATGTATTGAAAGTGGGTCAAATATGTAGTAGAATAGTATCATAAATTTCTAATTTGGGACCTTCTTGGCCGATAAAAGGCAGAAAATGACTTTTTAGTGCTTGTGGATTGTAGACAACAATCCCCATAGTGCATTGCAATGCTCAGCTCCGCAGACCACTCCCACTACAGTAGCTAGTTTAACTGCAAGATATTTGTGCAATGAACCTGCCACGTTAGCGTGTTAACAAAATGAAAATAAACTTACTTTACAGAAAGACGACCATTTGACCCTGTAGGCTTTGGCTGACGTTGCCGTTTGACCTTAGGTATTCTAAAGTAGGACTCCTCTGGTTCCTCCATAGCCCTCAGCAGCTCGTCGCTATTCTGTATACATAAAGGTAGCCACGAACATCCGTTTCTACCATAACTTCGTCAAAATCCAGATCCTCCATAATGCATCCGTCTGCGTATTCAGTACCTTCGTCCATATTTTCAAGAAGTTTCTCCCGGTGAAATCAAACGCACTGGCACTGATCTGATAGGTCTGTTAGCGCATTAGGTCCAACCCCCTATGGGCGGGTTTGAACGGGTGGGAACTAGTGCTTGTAGTCTTTACAGAAATCCCCCCCTCTTACACTTCCTCCTACAATGACGTAAAATTACGATTTTTGCATCATTGTAGGAGGAAGTGAAAAAGGTAAATAGAGGATTTCTCTCATCTCAGGGGAAAATGAAAGAATGTTGCACGACCATTCAATAGTATGACTGGATATCTAACAATGGAAATCTTAATGCAAATGGGTCGAGTGACCCTTTAAAATTTAGGCAATTCGTTTTTAATTAGCATATTTAATGAATTAGGGAAAGGTGTATTGTTGAAAGCTTGATATATCACCAAAATGTATTAAAAGAAATATTGATCCATGAGGCCTCTCATAGCGCAGAAACAGTCACAGTCAAAAATATCATTATATCAATTTGAGAACTCCAATAAACACTTCCAGAACTGCCAAGCCATGTTTCTCAACGTCTGTGAAAACATGTAAGATGAAACAGTCTGGCTCAGACTGCCTTGTCACAACTATGTGTTCTGACCAGATGTAATGGCACTTCGACTGTCAGGTCTGCTGCGGAGAGCGATCATCAAAAGTGTGCATTGAGGATGCATATCGACTGCAAAGGGGGGAGCTTGTGAGCACCCATCTGAAACCAAAAATGACGCATGGGACACCCTATGGTCTCGTGGTCTTCACGACCACAAGCACACTGTGGCCATTGTAAGTCCAAAAGACCGTAAGTCCATGTGAAGTGTGCTATTTGGGACAGTGCCTATGAGTAGAAGCACTTTAAGTCTTTAAAGTGCCCCCATTTTATGCTATATTTTAAAGGTTCCTAGTTTTGTTTTGAAGGTCTCCAACAATAGGAATACACACATCCGAGGTTAAAAACACTTTAATTTTCTCATAATATACATTACAGCACATCACCTGTAAATCCTGGCAGCGAGGCATTTGCTGCAAACCAAGGGGGTAATCCATCAGCCGGAAACTGAAGCTTCACGGGGGCCGCCATTGTAGCAGAACTTCCCCTGCTGTTAGCATTCCATTGACTCCCATTCATTTTGGCGTCACTTTGACAGCGAATAACTTTACATCTGAGGCATCCAAAGACTTCATTTGTCCATTATTTATTTCTAAAGAAACATGAACATTTATAAAAGGCTCCATTACTTTGTATCTTGTGTTATGGCCCCGTAGAAGCCATTTTTGTAAAATTAGGCTAACGATTGCGTCATAACCATGCGACTCTGTGTCGCATTTTAGAGAAATTACCGTATAGACAGGAAGAGAAGCTCACAGGCAATCTTTTACGGTCTATGAGGCAATCGTAGCGACATAGAGGCATAAAGTCAAGGGAGAAGCGCATAGATAGAGAGTCCATAAAATTAACAGGAAAAAATATTTCAACAACGTGTTTGAGGAATTAGGTGATTCAGATTTGACTTGGCACAGCTACTAGAAGATTTACAACTGTCAGACTGTCGTCAAGCTCAGTTTGAGCCTGCGCAGTCGCTCAGCCATCAGGAAGGAAGTGCAATTATCGGGCTTAAGTTTTCTCCGTTGAAATCAATGGGGTCGCTGTGTCCATTTTTTTTTACTATATATGCTGCAAACAAGGATATCCACAGAGAATGTCTAATATGGGGAGAAGTTTCACTCTCAGTAGACTTCCAGGTTCTGAACGGGTTGCAGTTCCACTCTGGTTCCATATGAGGGCGCTCACAGGATGAGTGCAGAATGAATGGGGGTCTATGGAGATATACCCCTAAAAATCCACTTTTCTCAGCATATAATTTTTTGTCTAGTAATTTGAATGTTGTTTTCGAAAGGAGATGCAAAGAAATTACAGATTACTGGGTGTTAGATTTTTTAGACTCACTTATTTGCTTTAAAAAGTCTTTTAAAATTTCATAACGTCATACACATCGTACGACCAGAGAACAGCTTTAACGCAATCCTTCAGTCACTTTGGTGCTTTCGCGATCTGCACTTTCTTTTCTCTCGAGGCATCGACAACACAGCTGACACAGGTAAATACACATGCTAGAAGAGTTAAGTCCGCCTTAACATTCTGCAGTGTTGGGCAGTAATGCGTTACTAGTAACGCATTACTGTAACGCAGTCACTTTTGACAGTAACTCAGTAATACTGTAACGCATTACTTTTTAAATAAATTAACTCGTTACCGCTACCATATGGTGCGTTGTCCGTTACTTTTTTAAATTAATTTTGGCTGAAGTGTAGCCTACAGCCTAACCTGTTTGCAGCAGCGACGCATTGTAGGATTGGTGGTAGGGTTGCTTGCCACCCGTCCCTTAAAATACGGAATTGTCCCGTATTTACAAGTAAAATGATGCGTCCCGTATCAAATCAATAAGTTTGTCCCGTATTTTACATAAGGCCCACACATAGCCTAGTTGGATAAAAACATAAGGATTTACTATACTAATAGCAAATAGCCTATAAAGAAATCAATTTCACAATAATGTTACATTATGATTAGAATCAAATGAATTTTTGTCCATTTTCTAAGCTTAGAAAATGCAGATTTATACGGGACGAATTTTATAGGCCTAAAATATTGTTTAGTAATTCTGTGAATTACACTGCGCAAACCAAAGTAATACTACCCACCGGATGAAGAAGGGTTGGCTCTCAGTCTCCACAGAACAAAATATTTATTTTATTTTATTTTTAGTGTTCGCATTTATGAGGAAGAAACAATGTTACGGACGTGACAGTTCTCCGTACGTGAGCGCTCTGAAAGCGGAACTAAAAGATGCTTTAAAACTTTCACAGAGACATCAAACAGAAAGCACAAAACCTTTCTTAAAAGTGAATTTCGTTTTGTATTAATTGTATCTTAATTTTAATCAATGTTTCATCAACCAATTTCCTGGATTTAATAAATAAGAAGTAAATATAGCAGACGATAGATAATCACGAAACGGAGGCGCCAGCGCGTGAACTGGAGCTCGTCTCATAAATGAACCGAAACTCGGCGTATAAGGTAACCTACTTGCCTCACAGACATGTCTACTTTTAAACAGAACAATTCATAACGAAAGAAAACAGACTACAGACTGCTCTCTGCTTATATAATCAGTATGAAATTGGCATTTCTCTCTGGCGCGTCTACTGCGAAGATCGCGAGTCAGCATAGCGAGTCACCTCAGAAATCCTTGTGATATATTCAGTTTGTGCTGGTCTGACTTAAATAAAAAAGTGTTTAAAAATGACTTTCTGTTTAAGTCAGTTTTGTGTTTGTGTTGACCATAACGCATAAAAGAACATTAATGGGAACATTAAATAATGGTTTTTTTTAAAGAAACTAAAAAGTTACTTTTAACAGTAATGCATTACTTTTTGGTGTAAGTAATCAACAAAGTAATCGAGTTACTTTTTAAATGAAGTAACTAGTAACTTTAACTAGTTACTATATCTTAGTAACTAGCACAACACTGGCATTCTGGTCCCGCTTCGGATGCCACGATGCCTTCAGGCGGTATGTCTGGTCGTAATCAGTCCTTCACTGACCAATCAGCGTCCATTAGCAGAATGCTAGCCTCTTATGGGCAACAACAACTCAACCTGTAAGAAATTGAAAGGACATAAGTACTCATTCATTCAACTTTCGACCTATAACCCATGTAGAACTTGCAAAACCTACATTCAAATCTGAGATTTTTCAACGACAATCGGGTGAAAGAGACAAATTTAGCCGTCTAGCCCCATAGACTCCCATTCATTTTGCACTCGGATGATCGCCCCCCAGTGGAACTCTCGTGGAACTACAACCAAAATTCGGTACAATAGGGCTTAATAGGGAGTGGCCAGGCTTTCCGTAGACGGGCTTTGATATCCACCTGGTAAGCTGGAGGTACGTCAATTGAAAAAGTCCCCAGGAAAAACAACACACCACACTTTGGTTCATACCCACTTATATACATATGAAATCATCATTCATGAAGAAAATCACCAGACAGGAAGAAACAAAAACAGGAGATAATACAAGAGTCCAGCACAGCATTATAGGAAATGGAGTCAAAAGAACTTCACAGTATTAGTAATCAAGATACAACTTGATAACCTTAATACAAGTTCCATTCTTAATTAACACACTGACGTAAATGTTATATAAATATGTATAGGTGCTACAGTAGGGATCACAACATATGGACCCAGCCTAGCACAAGTTCCACCAGTGTATACGAGTGGTTGGCCTAGCATCGGACGCTCCGCCACGTCCAATGCCTAAGTGGGGTGGAGGAACTCAACAGTGTCCGGTTAAAGGGGATCTAAACAGGAGCATGTTCAGAACTGTACATCACAGTTAACTAAAAATAAAATTAAACAATATAAAAAATAATGCAAAAACAATGAGCTCATTGAAGTAATGAATACATAATTGTTAACAAATGATTATGATATTTAGAAAAATGTCGCATCGGTGCATGTGTAACTTTTACACAAGTTGACACAGTTCCCTGAGGTCTTTATAAGACAGCTGTGAGATTGTTTGGTCAGATAATGTTCTGTGCTGACAGAACGACAGTCACTTTTCACATTTTCTGGGTTGGTTGATGCACCTGGGACCAGAACACTTAAACACGGAAACATATTTTCATGGTATGTCCCCTTTAAGTCCTCCAGCATCTTCTCAAATGCGTAAATTTGTATGCCCATCTTATAGACTATCCTATATTATTTGTGGCATTCCAGTCATATAAAGATACAAAAAGGAATGCAAACTATAGAATCAAACCTAACAGGGACAACAATTTGAAATAACTGCATTATTTACAGCCAGATTTATTGATGAACAGCTGCTTTGAAATGCTTAAATAAGACAGTGCAGTTACGGTCTGAGCCCACAAGGGTTAAATGCTCTTGTCCAGGCATTAGCCGGGGAATATGCAGTAGTTTCCCTTCATGATGTCAATGCGTGAAGCTTTGTGTGTGTGTGTGTGTGTGTGTGTGTGTGTGTGTGTGTGTGTGTGTGTGTGTGTGTGTGTGTGTGTGTGTGTGTTCAGACGAGCTTGAATTGCACCCTTATTTCATGTCATGGTGCTGTAAGAAGAGCAGAGAATTAAGGGACGGAGTGAGAGAGAGGGGGGTAGAATTTAATCAAATTTAGACCTCCAAGAATAGAGGCGGTAAGAATAGAGAAGAGAAAGAGGGAAAGAGGAGGGGAAGAGAGAGAGGAACATGGAGTTGTGGCAGGACAAACTGCAGGCACCACTGAAAATGCTGCAGTGAGCTGCATAATTAATCCAGAGGGAAGGCAGAGAGGAGGAGTGAGGGGCGGAGCTTATAGCAAGCATGATTGAGCGTTACCGTGCTCCTCTCGTGCTTCGCTATTACTGTATTCCCTTTGTACTTTAGGCTTATCACGTTGTGTTCCTCTGTGATATTGGGAGGATGTTACAGACAGAGGAGGACATCGCAGCTTTTCTGCCATCAATTCATATTTAAGCAATGACAGTATTCTCAAAGAGTACACACTGTCCTCTGCATGTCTGTGGCGATCCATCAAGTTGTGCATCCCAAATAATTCAGATTCTGCCAATCCGGCAGAATCATTCCGGCAGTGTTCATTTAGCCAGAAATAAAATGGCTGTTTTCCTGTAAAGGAGTGCACAGTAAGTGAACACAGCAGTGCCTAGAGAGAATCTTAAAAGCAGTCCTCCTTTGTGAAAGAAAGAAATGAATGTTATGGCTTGAACCAACTAAAATATTATTGAAAGGCCTAACAAGCTTTTCAAGGTCAGGGCTGTCTCATATGTGCTGAGTTTTTTTTTCTTTCTTATAATTCCAGCTTTAAATTCTCACATGAACCTGCAATGGAGCACAGTGACAGGACTCTCTGACATTTGCACATCCTAATGCCGAGTTCAGACTGCACAATTTTAGCCCCAATTTTGCCTCGCCGACAGGTTTTGAGAAATCGCAGACAAATGCCCGAAATCACAGGCAAATCGGTGCTCGTTCACGCAAGTGACAATCACGCAGTGTGAATGACCAACGACGCGATCTGAGAGAATCGCCGACGAGTCACCGACGCCTGTGAGATATTTGGCATGCTAAATATCTGGACCTGTCGGCGATTCACAATCCTGCTGTGTGAAAAGTGTTCTGACTGAAAACTACATCAGCGATGACCGACAGCCAATGAGAGAGCAAGATACAGGACAGCATGATGTTCAGGGAGGAGTTATAGACCAGAATATCAGTATTTTAATAGATAGGCCTATATTTACAATTATATCAAACGGAAACAAAGCACAAACATTTGCATGACCAGCAGCAACAGCAGGACATTTGTAAAATTATTTATTTACCCCCAACTCTCTTTGCAAAACACAGTCCTTGCTCCCCTCGTCTTCCCAACCATTTCCTCCTGCATAAACTGTTTATTTTTCTCATTTTCGCTGCAAATCAGCGCACAGACAATTTGGATCGCAATCTTCTTGTAGGCTATCATTTTTAATTACAAATTCAGTGTCGCGCGAGAACTCCGGTCTCCTGCACGCGTGATCTTCCGTTATTTCCTTATCACTTCTCGCGTTTGTTTGGTTGTGAAAAGTAGTTTGCGGTCCAGGGAGAAGTTGTCGGCGATTCTTTCTTTTGTAAAGTCATGCAGTGTGAAACCTCCTGTCGCCAATCCATCGTGCAGTGTGAACACACCAGTAACTGAATGTTACCCCAGATAGTCACGCAGTGTGAAAACAACAGTGACACGATTATTTTGAAAATCGTGCAGTCTGAGCTCAGCATAAAAGTCATGCAGAGGGAAGTGACTGAATTCTTACGTTTTTTTTTTTTAAAGAAATAAATGTTAAAATGTGGTATATTAATACACGTAGAAACGGTTGTTCCAAATAGTGCTAGCAAAAGCAAAAAGGAAACCTTTTACCTTGTAGTATAAATTAAACAATAATTCAAAAGACAATTTTGTAACACTTTATTTTACAGTGTCCTTGTCCTTATAGTAATAACAGTAATAGTTATTATTATGTTACAACCAGTTGCAGAGATGGAGGAAGCCAGATCTAAGTGCAGCAGCTTTATTAAACAAAAAACAAACTCAAACAGATACTCAGGGACAAGATCGGGAACAGAACAACCAAAACAAGTAACGTTAATAACTGACAAAGAACCAGACAGAACACAGGGTTTACATAGACGGAACTGAAGAGCAAATTAACAAGACACACCTAAACTGAACTAACAATCATTCAAACACTATAGAAACAAACAGGCAGGGGGGCGAAGAAAGACAGAACTGAACTAATTGACAGAACACAGGCAAAGACATAAATCAAAACAGACTGACAATGTGACACAGGGTAGGCAATTTGTTCCAGAATTAATATTATTTTTTGTTAGGTTGCTTGAAAGTCTCTTCACATCCTGGTAGCAATCACAAAGTTAGGTCCAACCATTTAATTCGGTCCAAATGCAATTATACGATGCCCAACCTGCCTGTCAACTTATGTATTTCTATATACACTTGCTCGCGCAGACATCACATGTCATCAGCGTGTTTCATGCTATGCAGTGTTAGACAGACGTCAGTCACCAAGCGCCGCAACAAAACAGCAGCCGCCTTTTACAGTTCCTGCTGAACCAAAACAACGAGCTTATGCTGTTTTTACGCCATACCTACCAGAATTTGGAAGATATGGAAACCCGTGACGTAATACTCGGAGCAGTTCGTGACTCAAATTTATGCGTTTCAATGGCGACACTATCAATGTCGAAATGAATCTGCAGCTGTCAGGTGATACAAGTCAGTGCTCTTTAAGCTTTTTTATGTTCATTATTAATGTAATGTTACATGCTTTGAGACATGAGGTAGTTTAACGGCGTCTCTCGTGACACTTTTGTTTGCTCCCTGCTATACACCTTCATGTGTTTTGAAGGAGGCATGGCTTTGAAGACGTTTTGAAGGGAGGGTGGAATGAGGCTAAGAGGCTAGCAATGGTGAGCTAGCTTTGAAGCATAAGTTTAAAGCTAGCTCGCTATTGCTAGCCTCTTCGAAAATTGCCTACCCTATCTTTAGTACCGATACCAGAATGGTATTAGATGCTGTGCTGCTATCTATTGACGTGGTTCAACTCTTTCATCTCAGAGTTTAATGTAAAGTACACTCATACTAGTGAGTTTTAGAGAGTGGTATACAGTAACAACAATTAATTCCCTTACCTGGCCAACAAAAAAGAAGCAGCTGAGCAACTTGAGCATTACTAAGGATTTTCTCTCCCATCAAATCTTTCCACTTTTTGTATGCCATAGCAATGTTTACGCTCGTTTATAAGTACAGTCTTGATCTAATGTGATTTTTTTATTTATCTCTGGTGTAAACCACTGAGAGCGTTGTAAACTATTGCTTTTATAGATTTTAGTGTGTTTACTTCATTTTTATTAAAAAGGACTGAACCAGACTTGAACAAGCGGTGGCTACATAAGAACCACAGCTCATTGCTTCTGAACACAAGATAGTTCAACAGCTTGAAGTATACTGCAAAAAAAATGCTTTTCTTACTTAGTATTGTTGTCTTGTTTCCAGTCCAAATATCTAGAAATTCTAAAATCAAGATGCATTTACTAGATGAGTAATATGACATAAGATATTGTGTCCTTTTTTCCAGGGGAATTAATCAAAATGAAGCGAGGTGATGCTTAAAAAAAGCAAAATTATCTTCCAATGGGGTAAGAAAAAAAATCTAAACTCAAACCGAAACAAGATTATTTTTCTTAACCCATTGGCAGATGATTTTGCTTGTTTTAGGCAAAAACTCTCTTAATTTTTATTTATTTCCCCAGAAAACAAGACTTAATGTCTTATGTAATTTTACTACCTTAGTAAATGCATCTTGATTTTCAGAAATGTTTGATATTTGGACTGGAAACAAGACAAAAATACTAAGTAAGAAAAACATTTTTTTTGCATTTGATCATTACATGTTTCAGCTGCTATTTGAGAGGTGTCTGGTGCTTTGAAATTTCACCCTGACTTTCAAGTTGGATATATACTGTAAACTCAGAAACATTAAATCAAATTTATACATGGATATGTGAAATTGAAAAAATATATTTCTGTGCTGTTAACTACACATAGGTTCAAAGTAGTCCCCCGGTAACAGGCCTTCATATACTGTGCTTTAAAAATGATTTAGGTTTAGACATTGAACATTTGGACTGAGGGTGCCACAGAGGTGCATTAAAGTCAAGATTTTGAGGTTTCTCTGCTGTTGTAAATTGTGCTGCACGTCCACCATCTGCCAGAGAGTGGACGTGTGAGGCAAGAGAGCGCGGAGGAATCATTGATCAAAGCTGCTGTTTGCTTCTAGTGTAGAGCAAGAGCAAACCTATAAAAGAGCAAGAAAGAGAGACAGACTGGCCACCCAAGACATGAATGCCAAATGAGGCCTTTACACTGAGCAGTCCTGCCCTTTCAACACTGTAAACACTTCAATACCGCCCTGAAAACAACACCTATATGTCAAGGATGTCTACAGACCACAATATCGTGGAAATTTGGGCATGAGGTCATTTGACTTGAGGCAATATGCAATCAAATCCCAACGCACTAGTAATACCCCTAGCAACTGCACAGCAAGACCCTGGAAACACATTATCATTGTGGTGGTGAGTTTTGAACAGGCAAACAGAAAATAAAACAACAAAAAAAGGATAATGAAATGTTTACAGAACCATTAAAAAACACCCAAATGCAAAGGCATTGATTTGACAAATTGAATATGGAAAGATTGCACATTGTCTGGCATCATTTGCATCTTATATGACTAATAGAGCGAGAAAGTGTTTTTTTCAGCAGAGAAATAATAAATTGAGAAGTTATTGGAAAAAAACAATTCCCTTTAAAGGCTGTTTTTGCATTGGCATCAGCAACATTATCTCATAATTCATATTAAATAGAAATTCTGCAGCAGTGGAGTGTACGATTCTTTTAGGGAGCACAACATAAATAAATGTCACAGAAATCACTGGTGGCTCCAGTTAACACTCAGATAAACATAAACATGGGGATGTTATAGAATATATTAAGTCTTCTTACAAGCATTATACTATAAATTACAGTCGTATATGTGGAATGTCATAAACTACTAGTCTAACTGAAAAATCAGCTGACAAGTAACACATTTAACACAAGCAGCACTAAACAATGTATGTCATTTGTGTATCCACCCATTTGAGGCGCTATCCACGTTCTCCCTGAAGGGCTGGAGTCATTTGTGGACTTTAAAGCTCACAGCAGTTCACCTCGGGAGGCTGATACCTCCACTATTACCACATGGCTGCTAACTGCGAATCGATTAGCCCTGTCCTCTACTTTCCTGGCCTTGATTGATTGTTGATTCAACTCCAAGATTATAGAGCCATGTGTAATTTGGTGATAAACATTCACACCTTTGAAATATGTGTGTGTGTGTGTGTGTGGCGGGGGATGGGGGGGTCTGATAGTCCTCTCTATTCCCTATTAGTGAATTGACTTATCAAACAAGGACAAATGAAGGGTGGGACTTGTTTTGTTCATATGAAATTGATTGGATGGTTGTGGTTTGCTATTGGTGGATCTCATGTGAGTGACAGGTTGCCCCGCCCTCACGCCAGTAAACATCATCAGAGAAGAGACGAGAAGAGAAGGGAAGACAAGACAAGACAAGACAAGACAAGAGAAGAGAAGAGAAGAGAAGAGAAGAGAAGAGAAGAGAAGAGAAGAGAAGAGAAGAGATGTCGCTGCAAGAGGGAGGGCGATAAGATTATGAGGGGACATGCATTTTTAAAAATAATAATAATGATGTGCATAGACAAATCATTTATTATAAATAATGCAATGTTCTACAAAAAGTAAGAATTGTTGATTTTGTATTTCAAGGGGATTTGAAAATCGATTTTCCAACCAGATGTGGCCCTTTAAAAGTAATGGTTACACTTTATTTCGATAGTCACTTTAGACATTCTACTAACTTTAAGTAACTTTTCAACTACATTTCAACTATCTGTCATTAGAGTATTAGTAGACTGTAGTAGACTGTCAGTAGACTGTTAGGTAAGGGGTAGGTGTTAGGGCTCGGGTTAGGAGAACAAGTTGACTTGTAGTTGCTAAGTTACTTACAGTCAGTAGAATATATTTTGGGGGACCAACAAAATAAAGTGTTAGCAGATATTAAGAAGACAGTCTACTAATACTCTAATGACAGTTAGTTGACATGTAGTTGCAAAGTCACTTATAGTTAGTAGAATGTCTAAAGTGGACTATCGAAATAAAGTGTTACCAAAGTAATAGTGTGATCTTTATTCAGGTTAATTCAGACCATTTTAATATATATTTTTACTTAACTGAAATCAGCTATTTATATGTCACAACATGAATCATGTTTTAAATTAGCTGGCAAAATATTTTAACAGTCTAGTTTGGGAAAGTTATGTATACAAAAAGAACAATGAAAGCATTAAACAATTATTTGCCTGGAAGAATTATGAGAAACAATAACTTTAACATACCCAAGCCTTTCAGATAAGCCTGAAAACTGCCTCTTCTCCCATAAAACAAGCTCTAGCCAAAGATAGCTTGATGCAGAGTGGATGCAGATGATGTACTATTACTTAAAGCAAACAAAATATGCCTTATTATCTGCATTTTAAATAATGTAGGCCTCCCAGTAGACTAAAACTAGTCATGATGCTGACACTAGAAAATAATACAAGCAACTGGCAAAACAACAGTAAAAATTACTTGATACAAACGCATAGTAAACATAATATATTGTGGAATGTTTAAAGAAATATATGTTTGACTCATACCAACAAAATGAAAGATCAAAAGGATAAACAATACAGTTCCCATCGAGAGAATTCCGCACCCTCGCGTAACCCTGTGCCTGAGGCATGTGTTCAAACACATACCAATGTCTGACGCAGTGCGATGACGTCGCAAAGTGTGCCCTTGCATACAAGAAGGGTGCCTAAGAACATGTCATCAGCTTCTTTGTCTTCAGGAAGCCGCTTGGTTGTGTGTTGTGTAAACAGCAGTGTGTGTAAAGAAAGGAAGAAAAATAGAAGGTATGCAGAATATGGCGAGCAGACAATTCAAACACTGCATTCCTCCATGCCCTGTTTTTTTTTTTTTTTTTAAAGCCTGGGGATGGTCACGAGTGTTATTTTACTCTGAGAGTTGAGCTACTGTGATGATTTTCCATTGAGGAGACTCCACTCCTGAGTCCTAAGCCCCGAGACTCAAGCCCAGCGTTTGTTGTTGTCTGCGATTGTGGGAAACTCAGATAGACCTAGTAGAAGACCATGAGGGAGTTCTCCTCACCTTTCCCTTTGACTCCATTGTCCTTGAGCCATAAGCGGAAGCCCACTCATTTGCTGCTTCTGTGCAAAACCAGGAATCATTGCTCGCCTATGATTCTAATGGAATAGACGTGGTGTCAGTAGAGAAGTATAGATCTGTTTCCTGCTCCATGCTGCATAATTCTGAATACGATGAGCTAGTAGAGCTTAAATAAGCTTAACAGCCCAACTAAGCTTTAACAGGTCTGGTTTGAAACGCAAGACTGCAGAAGGTCGTTTATATAAACTATGTCTGAAGAGTCATAAGTGTGCAGCTCTGGTGAGCCTTCATTTCCTCCCGGACCTGCACACTGATGTGTCTGGTTCATGGAGACATCCATACTCTTCTTGCATGCTGCATAAGTCATTCTGAATAGACACATAAAAATAACCGACACATAAACAACATATATTTAAAAAGCCAACACATGAGAGAATACAGTTCAAGACTGTTATTAATATGGAGATATATCAGCTCAAACATAAAAACAAAATCACCAATAGAGATGCTGGGGATACTGCTGAAATCTTATCCCATGATGTTAGTTCTGAGGGGGTCAATAGCGAGTACAAATGCACTGCAAGAATGTGTGAAGCAGCTGATGAGATGCTTTAATGCTTTTTTTTAACATGTGCTGTTAGGGCAGCATCGTCTTCAAATAGCATTTCCCTGATCAATACTTTTCATACTTTGGTCTTAGCCCTGAGAAATGCGAGGTTGAATAGATTCTCATCGCTTCTGGTTTGAATGTGTACACCATTCTCTGACTAATTGAAGGCATAAGACAGCAACCGAGAGAAGAAGATACCAAAGGTGCCAGGACACATCCTTCTTTCACACCACTCCTAATTGGATAAGGGTCAGAGGATGAGCAATCATACTGGACGGTGCCCTTCATGGTTACAATCATCCTCAGGAGCTTTGGCCAAATGGCCATTCCTCCTGACCGAGTCAGATCAATGAAGGCGATGTAGAGTGGTCGCCTCTACTTGTGGGACTTCTCCTGAAGTTGCCTTAATGAGAAGATCATGTCCATTATTGATCTTCCTGCTCTTAATCCACACTGGTCATTTCATAGTGGCAGACATGATTAAGTCACATGACCAGCTGAATACTTTTAATTGTACTGTTCCTCAGTAGTATTGGGCATTTTCAAAGCTAACTAAATATTACTGACTGCACCTTAAACATAAGTAAAATAGTCTATTTTCTTTTGTAAATAATTTTCATTTATTTATTTAAATGAAACATCCTGCATACAAAGGATTCTGTCGCATATTCAAAATCCTGAAGGGCCAAAGGTTAATACTCATTGCCAGTTCGTCATACTGCATTACTTTCACTGTTTGCCTCTGGGAAAGATTATAATAATCTGCATTTAAAGATGGAAAGACAGTGCATGTGCATATGCACAAGATGAAAACTGAATCTATTTTAGAGTGTTAAGTTTCAGTACGCTTACAGTGATCCCTGTACTTTAAGATAAATAAGCTAATAAAAAGTGTAGTTACTTTCTATTATTCAATAGAAGTATACTTTCTACTATTCAAACCTGTATGACATTATTTTGCAGAACACAAAAGATATCTCATCATTTTGATTTGAATAAATCATGACAGAATATTTATTTTTGGGTGAAGTATCCATTTAAGGCATTTATTTTATTCAGTTTGTATGCCAAACAGACAAGACGAGTTATTTCATAATTTAGATTCATTGAATGGTCATGACAAATTTGTATTTTGAAATCTCGGATATCACACATATTCTTTCTTTCTGTCTTTCTAACAATAATCAAACTCGAGATTTGTTTTGTAACCTATATTGGGATTTTTTTTAAATGTATAATACAGTGAAAAAAAATTGCTACCATTCTATAATGATAATCTGGAGCTGGTATACTTCTTATGTACAGTATAAGTTTTTGTGTGTGTGTAATTTCAAACCGCATGTCACAGCACAGTAAACATTCATATTGAGCCACAGAGAGTTGCAATTAATCAGCAGCTGAGTGAACATTATTTTCAGGCGTGACTGTTTAGAGCTGTAAAGGGAGCCGGTGATGGATGACTTTGGTTCTCCATACAAGCACATTGTCCAAGAGAACAGCTGGGGGAGAGTCAGTCACCGTCCAATAGATTTATCACCACACTCTTTAGGAAAAGAGGGATTTTCTTCATAGAAACAGATAATCAAATCCAAAAGAGAAGAGAAGTGAACCACAGAGTTATGAATCTGGAGCATTTCAGGCCTTCGGGTCAGATATCTTTGCAATAGTCTCAGCACCCCAATAAACCCCCCATGGACTGTTCACAGACCGACTGATGCAAATTGCACACAAAAATAGTAAGAGCTCACAAAAAACAGTCAGGGTGCCCAAGTTTTATCAGTCATTACATAAAAAGGCAACTTATTCAGATCACTTTAAGAATTCATATTTCCAAGGGCACAATTAGAGTAGAATTAAACAGTATGTGATATGCCATTATGATGTTATTATTTGCTTCCTAATGATCTTGGTAACCCTTTATTTTAGGGTTCAATTCTCACTACAAACTAGTTGCACTAGCATGCATATTACTAGGATATTTTGGCTGTTTATTAGTACTTGTAAAGCACATATTAATGCCTTATTTTGCAAAACCATATTCCACATCCCTTAATACACTCAATACCTACACTTAAACACAACAAAAACGACCTTACTAACTATCAATAAGCAGTAAATTAGTTTATTGAGGCAAAAAGTTGTAGTTAAGAGTTAATATTTGTTCCCATACTGAAGTGTTACCATGATATTTTAGGCTGGCAGCCCTTAAAATGATACATTTGTAGTGTTAATGTTTATGTTATTATGTTTATGTGTTTATGAAATTAACTAATTTAATATTTGATGATCTTTATAATGGAACTGAAATGACTTCATCTGAAAAATGACACTATTTTATTTTAGAGCTGCTGTACAGCCGAAATAAACTCTGTTTGCATTGTTGAATCATTTTCCTGTCAACTCTGCAAAGCTGCTTTGAAACAATCTGTATTGTATAAAGCGCTATATAAATAAACGTGACTTGACTTGGCTAGACTTGACAGAACTTTTAGTTCATTAAGTGAGTCAGATGTTCATTCAGTGACAACTCTGATGGTGTTCATGCAGGCAGTTAAGGTTTCATCAAATTAAGTCTAACTGGTAGCTTGTGTGTCTTTTTGGATGATTTTGCTTTCATTCTGTGGTCAATAAAATAAGATGTTTTCTACAGATTCTTTGGAGTAACTGTAATCTGAATGTGCGTGATTGAAAACATAACAATGGCTGGATACAATTACTGTATTTTTGTATTATGAAAATGTATTAAATTACAAGGGTAGTACATGAGAAGCCTGTTGTGTCGCTTGCACACCACTTCACCCCATCCATGACTTGTCTTCTTTACAGATTGCATCTAGACATTCTGATGTTTAATGTGCATGTCAACTGACTCCGTCTTCTGCCCCGCTCTTCTCCACATCTCTTTCTTGGTGATTTAGTCATACCAGTTAATGAATATTTATAAAGGCCTGTGGATGAACTGGAGGTTTCAAAGAAATACAGGTGTTGCTAGTGAAACATTTACCATTTGCTCTTTTCTGATACTGCTTGTGGGTTCAGCAGTAGGCGAAGACTGAAGTGTTCTGTTCATTTCACGCTGACTTTCACTCACTGCTGAATGTGTTTACCAGCTCTAGGAAATGCATATATATATATATATATATGTTATAATTAAAACTAAAATTCTTCCTTGTGTGACACTTCACATGTTAATGTTTAATGTTTCTTCTTAGTTTTTGTTGTTGTGTACATTAGGGTTTTATGTTACATCTTATGTTCTTAAATGAATGGTTATTGCATTATTTTAGTGTCAACTAATGTCATGTGGTTCCCTTTCGAAAGAGAAACGAGACACTGCGTCGAAGACGCTATTGGGGAACGCCCTTCACATGAACCAGTGTCTGAAAAACTATCCAATCACCCCAGTCGAAATTGACCGGCGAAAGCCTAAGACTTCACTACTAGTGCGACACAGAAGTATAAAAGGGGCACCTAAAGAACATGTCATCCTCTTTTTGTCTTCAGGGACTGTTTTGTCTGATTTGCAATCACCTGAAAAAGATAAGAACAATTATGGCAAGTGATAAGCATGTCAAGAAGTGTGTGGATCCGTGTCTAAGATATTGACGCCAGATGACACACACAACTTGTGCGTTTACTGTTTGGGCTCAGAGCAAGCACGATCAGTTCTTGAGGGAACTGCTTGTGCCAACTGTGAGTTTTTTCCCTTGAAAAAACTATGCTCTCGTCTGGCCCTCTTATCGAGGGAAGAGGGACAGACATCTTTGCCAGGCGATTCAGAATCGTTGGGTTTCAAAGGGAGCTCGCCGAGGAGTTCCAGCCGATCTACAATGCATTTTCAAGGCATCGAAGAACCAGTGTTCAGCGCGCATCCATCGCTATCGGCGATTAAACTACAATGATGTTGAGGGGATGCGCGGACACGGGTATGTGTCAATGCCTCAATTGACGAGAGGTTTGTGAACTATCTCGCGGTTGTTGAGGCACCGACACTAAGTGCTTTGGCCCTGCTTTTTAAACTAACATCACGCTTAAATGGTACAGTTTACGCGATGGCGGGGGTGGCTTGGGATGCCTTGCACACAATGGCTGTGCTGCAAGCACACCAAGCTGATCTGCTGAAAGATTTGGACCAAGGTTCGGGGTCTTTTCCCTGACGCAGTGTAAACGAGCTGCGCCACAGATTAGCTCTCCGGGCCACCAAACAAACAGCCGCCGCGATCGGACGAACTCAATGGTGGCCAGGGATAGGCATCTGTGGTTGAACTGGGATGGCATTGGTGCATCAAGAAGAAAAGCTTTCTTTTTCCCCAGTGTCGGCTTCTGATCTTTTCGGCACCTCCGTCGAGACGGTGATGGGAAAGTTCATAGAGGCAAAGGCACGCTCGACTGCATTAAATCTTGCATAACACTGCATTCCGAATCTGCACACTTCCTCACCCCAGGCGCTTCTTGAATCAGCCCTGAGGCTGGACCTGTGATGAGTGATTCCTTAAATTTGGAACCCTTCTGTAGATTTGGCATTAGCTTTGGTAGTAAGTGCGCTCTTTCAAGCTCTTTATGGTGATAGGCCACCATTTTGAAAAAAAAATTGTTTAGGCCATCGCTCTACGGGCAGCAGGTTGAGCTCTGTAGTTCTCCTCCCTCTACAAGAGTTTTTTAGTAAGGTTGAACAATAGACCTCAGTTCCCTGTTAGAAAGTATTAAGGGGTGTGTTTTGTAGGATTTTATAGGAAATAGGGCCCTGAAGTTCCCATATATAGGTAGGCTATGCATACCCTTCCCATAGGCCTCCTCTGATTTAGAGTCGTCAGGCTTATATAGTGGGTAGTGTCAATATGTGGTAGTGAACAGGCAGGCCTTATTATACGAAAAAGTTCTAGTCAGGCCACCGTTCATCCGAGCATTAAACAGATATTTCTGTGTGGGATGGCTTCCTCCCTAACGGGAGTTTTCTAGTGAGGCCATCGCTCTGTTAAGCTCCAGATAAATCAAAATCATGCGTTGGTCCTCGTCAGGACACCTTAATAGCCACCTTATACTATAGCAGTAGTTCTCCTCTGACTTTAGATAGCAGTTTTGAGATTATAGCTCTGAACTTAGTAGCTCCTAGTACTTGCCTCCTTTTACTAGAGAAGTCATCTAGCCAAGGCCCGCCTTTTGCATTAGGTGTAAATGCTAGTGTTATAACAGGGTAGGTAGCAGCAAAGGTAGCAGGCTACCTTCGGTAAGCCTCCCATGCAGATATCTATGGGCGTTGTCAGGTCCTTCTCTCTGGAGAGTAAGAAGCAGTGTGCTCAGGCTTCCGCCCATTACATCATCGAGTGTAGTAGCTGGCAGCAAGGACTTAAGTTAAGAAGGATTTTTCATCTGAGCCCCTTGAATATAGAATTCAAGTCATTAGGTTGAATGCCGTTGGCCACTTACTGAGGCCTCCATTCCCTTGGGTTTAGTAGAGAATATAAAATCTGTCTTGTAAATTTAAAAGATAAAAGGCATCAACCCTGATACATCCGACAGGGTCATGTTGATAGTGCTTCCCTTGTTAGGGTCATTAATTAGAGTACTTTTCTACCCTAAGCTTGTATGCAATCACCTTTCACCACCTAGGCTTAGGTAGAGACAGATTAGTACTCCCTTCCATTTGGGATGGTTGAGCATGCTCCCTTAGAGCCAAAGCACTGCCCGGGCTGACGCCCGTGACAATCCAAGTTGTAAGCCTTACAGTAGGCCTCCTTGATACTCCGGTAGCATAAGATTGTACTTTCCTTGCTTAAAGGATCGATAGCACTTCTGCTGAGTACACTGCCTGTTGGTAATGTTAAATAAGTATAACCAGGCCCACATAAATGTCTGTGAGAACACCTAGGCCTCTGAAGGCTAGTTCTTCTAACATCCTCGCTATTAAGTAGTTAGGCCTTAACAGGCCTCCTTGAAGGCGGCTCCTCAAAGGGTTGGATGCTTAGCATTGCAAAGGCATTAAGTATCACGATGCAGGCCCCATGGAGCCTCCCTGATTTTAGCCCAGAGCCTGGTCAGTACTTATCAGGTTGAGCATAGTGTTCCAGAATCTATCTGAGGATCGCTCTGTTTGAATACTTAGCTCCCTAAGTCTGGTCGGAAGGTTGAAGGACTCTCACTAGGCCTCCCCGTTAGATCAGCCCTAGAGCTAGAGGCGCCCTCCTTATTAACCCTCTGAGGTATACGGTGTTTTTGGGGTCCTTGAGATGTTTTGACATGCCTTGACATTTGTGACCGGTCACGGAAACTAGGGACACAAGTCGGTTCTGGGGCATTGTTTGAGTTATTCATAGATTCTGAAAGTGTAATCTCCAAGCTTTCCAACGATGTTTCCAGCCGCCATATTCAAGCACTGAGGGCGCGCGCGCTGCACCCATACCTCCGGTTCAGTTTCCCGAGCCCACGAAGTGCGGCGAAAACATTTTCGGTGTAACTGCCACGGTTCATTTCGTCTGCGACAATCTTTGCGACATCCATCTTCATTGAATTTTGATATCAGATAGAGCCGGCCAGAGCACAGCATAATAAGTAGCCATGCGGTTCACTTGGAGGGCGGGGGCAAAAGCGCCGGGTTATTCAGTATGGATATACACACAGACAATGACACGCCACGCCCCTACTGCATGCTAGAATCTCCGAAAACAAGCCGATTTCAACCTCAAAATGTAAGCTTTTAAATATACCAATACTGCTATCTCAAACATGGAGAGGCTTCTTCGTGATTTCATTTAACAGATTCTGAAAAAAATTGAAATTCACCAATTTTGAAAAAAAACTCTTCTTTCTCGTTTTGCTCGAAAGTTGTGCTGCCGACTTGTGTCCCTGCTTTCTGTGACGGGTCACATTTGTGACCGATCACGGAAACTAGAGACACAAGTCGGTTCTGGGGCATTTTGAGTTATTCATATATTCTGAAAGTGTAGTCTCCAAGCTTTCCAACAATGTGTAACACATGGAATTCTGATAATATTTGGAAAAGTTGTGGCCATTTGAAGGTAGGCACTCAAAAAAACTAAAAGGTTAGATAACGGCCTCTAAAGATTGTGCAGTTCTCACCTCTCTCTGCTGCTAGTAGTGACAATAGGGCTCATTTACATCTCAATTAGATAAGCCATTCCCCCTGTAAAGCTTCCCCCTGTGCTTTAAAGCTTTTTTTTCTTTCTTGCGCTAGCTAATAACAATAGGTAGGTATGGGAAGGTCTAAACATGGACTAAACATAACGTGTACGTGTTCTTAGAATGAACACAAAACGACAAACTTTGATGTTTATGGAAACTCACCCCCAGGACCGTTGAATGCACTTCTGCTGCTCTAGGCGAAAAACAATTGTGCCGCCCCTCTATTTGCAACGTATACCAGCAACAACACACAAAGACCAATATGCCATATGCATAACGCAAAACCAGCAACAACACACAAAGACCAATATGCCATACATATAATGCAAAACCAGCAACAACACACAAAGACCAATAAGCCAACGGCCTACATATAACGCAAATAGTGCGCAACGCACGTGTGCCCAAAATGTCAACAATATTAAAGTTTATGCAGGAGGCAAATGCCTGCTGGCATTTTTCTTTAAGCAGTTATGACAGGAATTTTCCAAATAATCACATTTCACCTCCTCAAATTACTGTTGCAAATCTCTTTACACCACACTCAAATGAAATGTCCGCAAGCACATTATATCATCAGCAGGTTCAGCAGCTTAAATAACGACTTAGAAGGAAATGAAGCTTAACTTACGTTTCAGAAGCCTTCATCGCAGCAAAGGTCTTAACTGCATCCTCTATTTCTATTCTCTGTGCCAGTTCATGTTCTGTGGAGATTGTTGCCAGTCCATTAAGTCTGTTCCCTGTTCAGAAAACGTTCCCCATTCAAAGCAATCGGGACGTCACATATGAAACAGCCAGCCACCGCTGTCAGCGAGTCGCCGTATTCAAGCACAGAGGGCGCGCGCGCCGCGCCCATACCTCCGGTTCAGTTTCCCGAGCCCACGAAGTGCGGCGATCGGAACCCGGAGGCCATTCTGCCCCTAGCTGTACATGTAAAAGCATGGGAAGCGATTCCAGGGATATCAGAATGCAAAGGGGCCATTGAAGCGGTACCTCCTTCTCTGAGCGAGTCAGGCTTTTCCAGCCGGTTCTATGGCCCCTTTGCACAACAGTTTCGCTATTTCAGCGCGGCTTGTCGAAGAAGTACTTCAAAACATTTTCGGTGTAACTGCCACGGTTAAGCTACACCGCACAATCTTTGCGCCGTCCATCTTCATAGAATTTTGATATCAGATAGAGCCAGCCAGAGCGCAGCATAAGAAGTAGCCACGCTGTTCACTTGGAGGGCGGGGGCAAAAGCCGGCTTATCCATTATGGAAATACACACAGACAATGACACACCACGCCCCTACTGCATGCTAGAATCTCCTAAAACAAGCCGATTTCAACCTCAAAATGTAAGCTTTTAAATATACCAATACTGCTATCTTAAACATGGACAGGCTTCTAACAGATTCTGCCAAAAATTGAAATTCACCAATTTTGAAAAAAAAATGCTTCTTTCTCATTTTGCTCGAAAGTTGGGCTGCTGACTTGTGTCTCTAGTTTCCGTGATCGGTCACATTTGTGCTTTTTTCAGTTGCTTATAAACATATTAATTGCAAAGGTGTAATTACACTCTATTTAGCACAAACAGGGCTACCATAATATGTGAGCAAGATGTCTGTACATGTTTGTATTTTTGTTTATATTTACAATATTGTTTATGCATGGTTATTGAAAAAACTAAAACTTAAAGTGTCTGAAATAAGGCCACAAAACACATACTAAATATGGGTCCACAAGGCTTTTGACTAATGGGTGTTGTTGCCTAGAATTTTTGCTTCAAAATTATCTTAAAATCATCCTGCCTAATCATTTACACAAAACAATACATTGATTTAAATTTTATAAGACACCTTTTGTTTGGAAAGGCAATATGCGTGGAGGCGTGTTCACACCTGAGAAGACAAAGGCAGGATACTGTGCCAGCTGCATATTAATGAGCCTTCACACAGCTGTGTCACTGGGTACCAAAGAATGCGACCTTGGACAAAAGAAATTATATATATATATTTTACAATTAGAAATTGTAACCAATTACAAATAGGTTACAATTACAACAACAATTACAATTTTAACAATATTTCAAGTCTATTCTTTCTTTGTAAAAAGTATACATTTTATCATACGTATTAAAAAAGGTAAGGATTCATTGGTTTGAATATTGGAACAAACACTATAATAACATCTTTGTTGATACTTCAATATACCTACTTTACTTTTTGATAAAACATCCCATACTATAGTATATTTAACATATGAGCAGAAATTGGCGAACAAAAGCCTATTTATTGTGACAGTAGTCTTTGTTTACAGTCAAAACTTTATAATCTATCCAAAACTAATCACGAAATCTTGTCTAAACATTCATATTTAGTCTGTAACATATCGTGTTTATGATATTATATTGGCATGTTCATTTGCAGTTTGTTTGCTTATACAGACATTTTATTTCAACATATTTCAGTCTATTTTTACTCATCTTAGTAGGATAGCAATATAGTTTGGATGTGTTCATGTACATGTTTACTAATGTAGGTGCGAGAGTGAATGAACTGCACAGACACGCTGTATAACTGTAGTAAACAGCGCGTGTAGTTCATTCATCATTTAGCCTACACACAGACACGCAATTCATATTTAAACAGTCTTTTTGCGATTTACATACACTATTTAATATCGCGATTAGAACAATGCACTTAAGAATAAATGACTTAGGCTACTACATCAGCTGGATCCCCTGCTCCTCGAAATGAAACTACCAGCATTTCTGGTACATTTCCAGGGTTATTAGATAGTATTATTCCTCACAGCGTAGGGATACGCTGTGTACACAGCGGTAGTAAGATACTTACTAAACTTGATCTGTTTTATAATCCAGCTGGTGGGCGTTGGTATGTTTGAATGGCTTGCCTTAGATCATTTGCGTTTGAATACCGCGCGCTCTCCGTGGGCGTGGCACATTAACGCGTAATTAGGTATAATGAGCTGGAAGGAAAAAGACTGACATCTCTCTGTTTTCATACAGATTACATAAACTGAGAATTTTTTTTTAATATAAATTAATTCATTTAAAAGAAGAGAGTTCAAGCTTCATTATGGAAAAACACTCGTGCCTGTATGACAAGTATTCGCGGAATTACAGTTAATTTTCAGACGCGTTTCAGAATGGACTTCACTGACAGAGAGAAGGCAAAACTAGCATCATGTTTATTTTTCTTTATTTGACTAAAAGCACAATACTTTGTTTATATTGTGAGTATACACAAAAAATGGTGGAAAATGTATAACACTACGAATGTATAACACTAACACATAAGATTAATATCAACAGAGTATTTTGAGTCTCTTTTGCACTGATAAGAAAAAAAGCGAGACTATCGCGCCGGCGCAATAGCAGACCTCAGAGGGTTAAGGTCCCTTTAGAGTGCCCAGCCTCCACAGGGCCTTGAAGCACTTTGTAGATCCAGGATCGAGTAGAGTTACTCCCCTCGTTTGCAAAGGTTATAAAGCGCTATGCCGAGTTCTACTCTCCAGGATGCCCGTCTCTATGATCCGATTTGTGAGTGATTACTGCCATTAATTGCAGTTTTTCTCTATTGGGTTTTTGTGAGAGACTCAGAAAACAGACAGGTTGTTGGCAAGACTAGGCCAGTAGACTTTATCAGGTCAGCCTCCCTGGTGGAATATGGGGTTGACTTTATGTCCCTCTCAGAAATTCACTGGACAGGACTGCTTTCGGACCCCCTAGCCATATTCCCTTGAAGGAACCTCTTCCATGGAAGCTGTTGGTTTCAAGCCCTTGAGCAGCCTTGGTAGGCTATGGAGGCCTCTTTGAGGCTTATATCTTGGGCAGTGGCCGTAGGGAATAATGTCACTGACAGCCTGTATGTGAGCCGAAGGGGGAGTGTTTTCTTGGCATTTTAGGTTGAAACTGCCAGTTCTGACGTTTTGTCATAATTGGCATGCACTCCCCTCAGCATGGTGTTATTGTACTTCGTTCCCCAATAGCATCATCGACGCAGTGCGAGTTCCCTTTCGAAAGGGAATGTCTAGGTTACGACTGTAACCACTGTTCCCTGAGAACAGGGAATGAGACACTGCGTCGTTAGCCATGCCTCAGGATGCCTGCTGAACAGTCCCTTCAGACGAAAGTGGATGACATGTTCTCTAGGTGCCCCTTTTATACTTCCGGGTCACACTAGTAGTGACGTCATATGCTGTCGCCAGTCAATTTCGATTGCTGTTATTGGATAGTTTTTCAGACACCAGTTCACGTGGAGGGCGTTCCCCAATACGCAGTGTCTCGCTCCCTGTTCTCAGGGAAAAAAGGTTACAGTCTATTTTCCTGTTATGGTGGTTGTCAGTGTTAAAAAAATAATAATAAAAAAAAAAACTTTTTTAGAACCAGTGTGGCAGAAAAGGGATGTTAGATTCACTGGTTTGTAAATTAGTTTTAAATTGTAAAAAAAAAAAAGTTATTTTATTTTTTAGTATACAAAACTGCATGATACTGGGATTCATGAGAAAATAAAAATAGGCCAGCAGAAAGAGACTGAGTCCTAGTTGTTTGCTGTATCTGCCAACTGTTCTCAGGCATTCTGCACTTCATTGAAGGTATCGAATGTAAAAAGGTAGCTCTTTTTAACCAAGCACAGCTCCACATGCAGTATCAGCAGTTTAGAGACAAAAGCCAAACTCATTACATAACCTCTATGCTGCCTATGACAGACACCCAACTGTCAGCAATCTGCTACGGCACACAAAACGCTGCCATCTTGTGCCGCATTTACTCAATGAAGACGATCAGGACTTCAACCTGGACTTCAGAACCATATGCAAATTAAAAGCTGAGTCTATTATTTAGCCAAATACTACTAAATGTTGCAGTATTTACCAGTATTTCTTGTGAAATACATGGGGACAATGGTTTAGGAAACCTTGTAAAACATACTGCAATTTTCTCTGCTTTATTTACAACTTCGACAAATCTTCTTTTTTTATTACAGTGTAGGCCTAATAATCTTATCAACACGTGTACATTGAATACCATGGCATTTTCAAAGAGTGCTGCTTTTATTGATAACTGGAAACCTCAAAGTCAATCTATGTGAAGCCCTGTAGCATTTCTAGCTGTATTTGAGTATTTTAGCACCTTTTGTACTAACTCCCAATCTCCTTTCATGGGGCTTTTCTGTACAATGTGTGGAAATCTCTTGCAGAAGAATGGATTTGCGTAGGGTTCTTGTGGTTCATGTGCACTGGTGGAGGCTGAACTGAGACCTGGCTTATGGGAAATTGGAGAGGAATAATTTAGTTGTGATTCAGAGCCATGTTCTTCGTTGCATTGACATACTTTGAGGGAATGCTTCTTTTTTCCACCATCTGTTTCACCTCCATTGTATCATGAGCCTGTACTGGTGTGCTTGATGACTGCTTTGTGACCTGTAGAGGGCACCACTGAGTTGTTATCTTTCCAGTTTTTCATATGTGAGATGTTCAAATGCATGACTGATTTCCTCTCACATCCATTGTAGTTGATTCCACTATTTTCGTCTTCTGTTGGTTTTATTAGCATTTCCTATCTTCGAGTAGTTCTTTAATGCTGGGTTCAGACGACACAATATTTTTGTCGGTTATGAATCACGATTGTCACTGTGCCAGATTATGCAATTTTGACTCCTAAGATCTTATCGTGGACAAGAAATATGTTAGACTAAATGGTAAACGTGATTTCACCAAGTACATGTTCCTGGATCAACATCTTTGACAACATTCCAATCAACCAATCAGATTTGAGGTTTACAGTTTATGTCAAGTTTAGGCTTACAGCCAGGGTTAGATGCTTCTACATCAGTGTTATTCACCTATCATTTCCCTTTGATTTTAAGGTATGGATAAGTTTTGGTTTAGAGGCAGGGATATGGTTAGGACAACTTTTTTGGAGAGAAATGTTGATCCAGGAACATGTCCAGGAATTGCTCTCCAACCAGTCATTGCTTGCTATATTTAACGACATGCATGATGTCATAGAAAAGGCGGAAATAGCAAGTGACTTCTGGAAACAAAAAGCATGAACAAACTTTATACTGACCGGGTGGCTGAAGCACCTCCGCTATCATTCGCCAGCATTTATCTTTTTCCACCCTGTCGTGGTAGTCCTTCGTGGAAACATCATAAAGTCAGGTGTATTGTTGCCATGGCTGCACAAACCTTTCCTCAACTGTATAATTCCACCTAGCAGCATCAACACCATCATCCCTCTCTCTTTTCGCCATCGGTTGTCGTCCACTATGACACATTTTACGAGATTAAACGACCAATTCTTGCCAATCCGTTGTCATTTACAAATTCGACCAGGATTGAAAACCACTGATTAAGGTGCAGTTTACATGACACCGTTTTCAACTAAAAACGTAAAGTTTTTTATGCGTGTTGGCCATTCGTTTGCATGACAACGTCGTTTTGGGGGCCTGAAAACTCAAGCTTTTGAAAACAGGATTCAAAGTGCACCCCAAAAAAGATGAATTTGTGAAAATGTTGAAGTCATGCACATGCGTATTACATTTTCAGTCTATAGGAGCGTAGAGTTTCTTTACAAAGTGACATTGCCATCTACTGGCCAGGAATGGATAACACAGAGGGTTTTTTACACAGATCAGTGTGAACGGGGATCGTTTTGACAACGTTGATGTCTGTACACAGAAAACACAAAGGAAAAACTTTTCAATTTTTAGGACATCCTTGCCTACGTTTACATGCACAACTTTTGTTTGCTGAATTCATACCGATTGATGTATCTGAATGTAGTTTACATGAACGCTGAACATGTGATCTTGATGTGCGTGTTTATATGTCACACGTTTTTTTTTGCATAATTTTTTTTTTTTTGACATGTGCACACTGCACGAATATACAGAGTTTCCCACTGTTTCCCACTGCATAATAACTATTCTCTTACATAGTTTTTGTATTTATTTTATAAACAGCAGACTTAATATTTATCCATTTCTGGACTGGTTGGACGCTGTCCTACTCCACTTCACAGACGCTGAATGAAATGAGAATTTTAGGATGACAGGGCCACTCATTTATATGACACTTTATTCATCAGGAAGAACAGCTCGTTCTGCGCGTTTTACGTCACTGCGCTATTTCAACGTAATTGCACATGCGCAGTCCTTTCAGTTTCGGTTTTCAATCCAATCAGGTGTTTATGTTCTCTCGATCAGATTAGAAAAGGAATAAACCACCCCTTTCAATCAGAAAGAAATTTCATTTGGATCGAGCTCAATCGAATAGATTTACATTAAGGCTTTTCAGTCCAATTGAGCTGTCAATAACTAATTATTTGGTTGCATGTAAACAAATCCAGTGTTGTGTAAACAACCTAGAGGACTTTTGGCTGGTATTTTGTGTCGCCAGTCACATGACTTGCTCAAACAAGGGTGTCCAGTCCTGCTCCTAGATGGTCATTATTCTGCAGAGTTTTGCTCTAATAACACATGAGAACAAGCTAATCAAGGTCATCAGGATTATTAGAAACTTCCAGACAGGTGTTTTGGGGCAGATTTGCACTAAACTCTGCAGGAAACTGGCACTCCTGGAGAAGGATTGGACACCCCTACTGCAGACTTTTTCAGATGTTGTATCTTTAGCTAAACAAATACTTTTACTTAAATACTGAGGTCTTTTTAAGCCTCAGTTTTGCTTTGTTCCTTTTAAACGTGTTTTGGCTGTGGCTTTTAAAGGCGATTTTGCACTTTATGCCATGAAGGAAGCAGCATGTAATTTTGTCCTCTATTCTCTCGTCTTTTATGTGTCCTCATTCCTGGAATTGAATAATCAGAGTGGACAGAAGCGCTTAGTGCTTTCAGCCTGGACACGAATAAAACAATTAATCAGAGATTCACAACCATTGAGGGATGCTTTGTCTTCCTTTTTGCCATTTTGTCCTCTTGGGAAACAAACAAGTAGGAGAAAGATCCAATTACCTCCTTCAAGAGAAGAGGCAATTCTCCTTAAAGTGATTGTCTCAGATCTGCCACATTAGGTTTGTTTCTTCATGGTTTGGGAGGGCTAACAACCGTAATATTATCAAAGGGTTGCAAGCTTCTGCCTTGGAGCGTTTCTGTTTAGGTCTATGTGTTTTTATTTGCAATAGTCTTCATTCGAATTTCTCGCAGAAGGCCAATGCCAAATGATGCTTCCTGGTACCTCCTAAAGAGGGGAAGAGCTAACAAGACAGCGTAGGTGTAATTCAGTTATGGATTTAGCTGTGTCAAAATAATGTCATTTTTCATATTTGTGTGGCGGGCCACAATTGTTTATAAACGTATCAAAAGTAGAAATGAAGTAGTCAAATGAAAGATTTGTCTAGTTTCTCAGGGGATGAGCTAGTCATGGGCGAACAAATCTTTTAATGTGCTCTCACATTAGCACTAATTTCAAGAAATAGCAGGAGTCTGAAAAATGCTGTTAAGAAGCGTAGAAAATGTGTGTGTGTGTGTGTGTGTGTGTGTGTGTGTGTGTGTGTGTGTGTGTGTGTGTGTGTGTGTGTGTGTGTGTGTGTGTGTGTGTGTGTGTGTGTGTGTGTGTGTGTGTCTGTGTGTGTAGAGAGAGAGGCAGAGAGAAGGAAATCTTGCGGAGAGAGAGATTAAACCAGTTTATCTCTGACTTTTCCCGCATCTGGAGATTGTAGTCATGGTTATTATGGGGATTGGGACAATCCCATAGACATTGAGCAGAGCAGCTGCAGTTCAGCAAAAACCAGTTACTAAACCAAATTCTTATTTTATATATATATTTTTTATTTTATTTTATATATATATAGGGTTTGCTTCATTGGAGAGACCCAGCACATGCAGTTCCAAAGTAGTTTTTGTATACAAATCTACACAAAAATGTCTTCAAAATTAAGCTTCTTCCGAGCAAGATTATTTTCGTAAACGAAAACTGAAACTAAGACTAAAACTATTGGTCAAAAAACATTTTGTAAACTGAAATAAAATAGAAGTTTCAACATATAACACAATGAAACAACAGTTACTGACAAACGAAATAAAATAAAATAATAATTAGCAAAAAAAAAAAAAAAATTCGTAATTAATAAGCTCTCATCCTGTACCGAAAATCCAACCCGATCTCACAGGAATTCGTACATATTTTCTGAGGTGGCTAAATCGTACGAATTCATACGACCTCACTCGTACGAATTTGATTTTTGCTAAATTTTACATATTTTACGAGTTGCCCGATTCGTATGAATTTCGTACGAATTAGTTACCCCTGACCCCACCCTTAAACCTACCCATCACTGGGGTTTAGACAAATCGTATGAATTTGCTACTTCGTACTCACTCGTATGTATTGATTGTGAGATAGCGTTGGAAAATCAAGTTTCCCCTTCAGGGACTACCGCTGCGTGAAATCGCAGTGGGAACGCCCTCAGCGTGACGCGTCTGAAGCATGAATGAAATCAGTCAATGGAGAGAATGAGCGTACGGCGAGTGACGTCATCGACCAGGAAGCTATAAATATCCCCTGAGTACACAACACGCCAGCTTTTAGTTACTTCAGCAGCTCTGTGTGTGTCTGAATCTGTCGATTGTGTTTGTCTGTTTTGTCAGGAGTTTTCACTATATATATTTTATATAAAAAAACCAATATGAGCGAGCAGTATAAGAAGTGTGTTCCCCCCTGTACTCGGCACATCACGGGTGGGATTCACACGAGCTAAGTGTGGCTTGTTTGGGAGTGCAGCAATGCCCAGTCGACTCTCGAGGGAGTCGTTTGTCAGCATTGCGAGCGTTTTCCCTTGAGAACTCTGCGCTCGCGGCGATCGCTCTTCGAGGAGAGTGATTTGCTGCGAGCTCCCCGAGGCTCGGGTCCCGCTTCTGTTGAGGCAGAGCGGCGGCGCTTGTCTTGGGGCTCGCAGATGGATCTCGCTGGCGACGTTGAGACGGGCTCCGCCCTATCTCAGCTATCTCCGACGAGATCTAGTGCCTCTCACCCGGCTCTGGAAGCACGCGCTGCGGCGGTTACTTCTGCCCGGGTGGAGGCACATGATGATGTTGAATTGAGATTTTCCAGTTCTGAGGAGCTGGATGTCGAAAGTTTATTATCAGAGAAAACTAGTTTATCACATTATACTGCAAATGAAGAAGGTTTGATGGATGTATTATCTCGGGCTGTTGAAAAGCTAAAAAAAAAAAAAAAAAAAAAATAACAGTATCGAGTGGCCAGCTGATAGACAGGTTTCTAGAATTAAAAGCAATCTAGATGATAGATTTCTGTCTGCACGACCTCAACCTTCTAGCCGGTGCTTACCGTTCTTCCCAGATCTTCATGCTGAGTTTTCAAAGACCTGGGTTAGACCGGTTTCAAGCAGAATTTACACAAATCAGTCCAATTCTTATGGTAACATTGTTGGTGCTAAATCTGCTGGTTATGTGACGATACTGTAGGCGGAGGAGACGCTTGCGAGCTATCTCTCTCCTGCTTCATCGTCTTCACTTAAAGCACCGGCTCTTCCACCAAAAAATAAATAAATAAATAAATATATATACCTCTGTGCTGGTGGGGAAGGCTTACTCGGTGGCTCGGCAGGCGGCTGCATGTTTGCATACGATGTCTTTTATGCAGGCTTTTCAGGCCGACCTGCTCAAAGGAAATCTGAGGGGGGTCCCCGCCGAGAGAGACTTGCGTTCACCTCCCTTAAGGGTGCCCTGTCTCTCCCGGCGCCCTCAGGGGCCCGTCCTACTAACCCTGCCGAAACAGGGCGTAGAAGGGTCTGGCGAGTGCTTTCCCGAGGGACGCTCGCCGCCTCTAAGGAGGGTTCTAGTGTGTTCAGACCAGTCGTTCCCTGCCGGTGCGCCGTTACAGGGCACTGTGTCTGTCACGCAGAATGTTCAACCAGAGCAAAGTCTTTCGTCGAGTTCGTCTTCAAAAAGAGCACAGCAGAAGCGGAGTGTCACGTCTCGTGCCCCCCTGCAGAGAAACTGGAGGGACGAGGCGGGGTGCTCTCCGGCGCGGCCTTCTCGGGGCAGGACTGATCTGAGGACAGTCATTGTCGCCAGAAAGGCCGCGTCGAAAAAGTCCTGACGGGCTGAACGTCAGGACTCTGAGGGTGGTCCCCATCGGGAAAAACTTGAGTTCACCGCACAAAAACACGGTGCCCTGTCTTTCTCGATGCCCTCAGGGGTCTGTTCTACTAACCCTGCCTATACAGGGCGTAGAGAGACTCGGCGAGCGATTTCCCGAGGGACGCTCGCCCCCTCCAAGGAGGGTTGTGGAGTGCTCAGACCAGCTGTTTCCTGCCAATATGTTACAGGGCGCTGTGTCTGTCACTCGGGATGTTCATCCGGAGGCCAGCCTCGAGAGGCTGGTTCCCTTAGTAGAGTTCCTGGCGGAATGGGTCCCCCACCCAGCAGGGAGTTAGGATACTACTTCATCGAAAAAAAAAAATCCTGACGTGCTGAACGTCAGGGTTCTGAGGGTGGTCCCTATCGTGAAAGACCTGAGTTCACTGCACAAGAACACGGTGCCCTGTCTTTTCCGATGCCCTCAGTGGTCTGCTCTACTAACCCTGCCTTCACAGGGCGTAAAGAGACTCGGCGAGCGATTTCCCGAGGGACGCTCGCCCCCTCCGAGGAGGGTTGTGGAGTGCCCAGACCAGCTGTTCCCTGCCAGTACGTTACAGGGCGCTGTGTCTGTCACTGGGGATGTTCAAATCAGATCCGAGGACTGGTTTGTCATGATAGATCTAAAGGACGTTTACTTCCATGTATCTATCCTCCCTCAACACAGGAAGTTCCTGAGGTTCGCTTTCGGGGGCGAAGCGTACCAATATCGGGTTCTTCCGTTCGGCCTAGCACTGTCACCCCGAACATTCACGAAGTGTACGGATGCTGCTATAGCCCCGCTGAGGTTACAGGGCATCCGCTTTCTGTACTATATAGACGATTGCTTGATTCTAGCTCAATCGGAACAACAGGCGGTTCGGCACCGAGATGTCGTTCTTGCTCATATCAAGTGACTGGGGCTGAGGCTCAACGCCAAAAAGAGTGTTCTTTCTCCATTACAGAGAACCACTTTTCTAGGTGTAGTGTGGGATTCAACGACGATGCAGGCACGATTGTCACCTGCTCGTATTGCTATGATTCTCGCTGCAGTAGATCAGGTCAAGCTAGGCCAGTCATCCACTGTAAAACAGTTCCAGAGACTGCTAGGTCTCATGGCAGCTGCGTCCAACGTGATACCTCTTGGCCTCTTGCACATGAGACTGTTACAGTGGTGGCTCAGGACCAAGGGATTCTCCCCGAGGGGAAATCCGCTTCGCATGATCGTGAGTTTGCGACGGTGTCATCACGCCCTGATCATGTGGAAAGATCCTTGGTTTCTGTCCCATGGCCCTGTGTTAGGAGCTCCTTGTCGTCGCGTTATGCTAATGACAGATGCCTCTCTCACGGGTGGGCTCAGGGTCTGTGGGAGGACCATCATCGTCTGTGGCACTTAAACTGCCTAGAGATGTTGGCGGTGTTTCAGGCTCTGAAACACTTCCTCCCAGACCTAAGGGGCCACCATGTTCTTGTCCAGACAGACAACACATCGGTTTCTTATATCAACCATCAGGGGGGTTTGCGTTCTCGCCCGCTTTACAAACTGGCACGTCAGATCCTTCTATGGTCCCAGGGGAAAATTCTTTCTCTGAGAGCTTTTATCTCCCGGGGTATTTAAATCAGGGGGCAGACATCCTGTTAAGACAGGGGCCGAGGCCCGGGGAATGGAGTCTTCACCCCGAGGTGGTGGAACTCCTATGGAAACATTTCGGTCTTGCCGAGGTAGACCTATTTGCTTCTCGAGAAACATCACACTGCCCGCTGTGGTTCTCTCTCAGCCATCCAGCCCCGCTGGGGTTGGATGCGATGGTACATCCGTGGCCGAGGTCACGCTTGTACGCTTTTCCCCCGATCGCTCTGCTCCCAGGAGTTCTGGAGAGGGTTCGCCGGGACGGGCTCAGTCTCCTGCTAATAGCCCCGTTCTGGTCGGCTCCGGGTATGGTTTGCGGACCTAGTGTCTCTCCTCAACGGCTCTCCCCTAGAGATACCGATCAGGAGAGATCTGCTCTCTCAGGCGAGTGGGTCGATCTTTCACCCCCGTCTAGAGCTATGGAGGCTGTGGGCTTGGCCTCTGAGGGGGCCCAGCTCATAGATTCTGGTCTCTCGGCTGAGGTCGTTGAGACCATCCTCCGATCCAGAGCTCCCTCCACGAGGAAGTTATATGCCGCGAGGTGGAAACTTTTCACCTCTTGGTGTGGAGAGCGCCAGCAGGACCCAGTTAACTGCCCGGTTGGTACAGTCCTGGATTTCCTGCAGGACCGTCTCTCCACAGGGTTATCCCACTCCACACTGAAGGTGTATGTGGCGGCCTTAGCTGCTTACCACACCCCTTCAAGTGGAGGTTCCCTCGGGAAACACCCGCTTATGTCTCGCTTCCTTCGTGTCACCTTGAGGCTGAGGCCTGCAGTTCGCACAAGGGTACCAGCTTGGGATCTGGCCGTCATCTTAGAAGGTCTCTCCCTTGCTCCTTTCGAGCCCATCGAGGAAGTTTCGGAAAAGTTTCTTACTCTAAAGACTATCCTTCTTCTCGCTATCTCATCTCTAAAAAGAATTGGAGATATTCAAGCACTTTCGGTGGCTCCCTCGTGCCTGGAATTTGCTCCTGGTTGGTTAAGGCCTTTCTCTTTCCGAGACCAGGTTATGTTCCTAAGGTTCCAACTGTTTCAGTTAGACCTATAGTTCTGCAGGTTTTCTGTCCTCCGCCTTTTCTGATGTCAGACCAGGAGAAAATTAATTTGCTGTGCCCAGTTTGGGTTTTGATGCTTACGTCCACAGAGCTGCCCTGTGGAGGAGATCGGAACAAATGTTCGTCTGTTTGGGTCACCTAAGAAAGGGTGTCCTGCATCTAGAAAAAGGATGAGCAAGTGGGTGGTCGAGGCCATCCCACTTGCTTATGGTTCGGCCCATCAGCCTTCACTTTGGCTGTAAGGGTTCATTCCACCCGGAATATGGCTGCTTCTACAGCTCTTCTTTCAGGAGCTTCTCTTCAGGACGTTTGTGATGCGGCAGGCTGGTCCTCACCGCACACTTTCGTTAGATTTTATTCCCTCGATCTTAGCTCCACTCCCGGGGCTCAGGTTCTCTCGTCGGTTTGTGTCTCCTAATGACACACGACGGGGATTTGGTCGTATGGGGATGTGGGTATTGCGTTCCCACTGCGATTTCACGCAGCGGTAGTCCCTGAAGGGGAACGTCCCGGGTTACGTATGTAACCCTAGTTCCCCGAAGGGACGGACGCTGCGTGTCCTGCCATACTCTCGGCATCCCCTTGGGTCGCTGCTTCAGTAACTTTTAAGCTGGCGTGTTGTGTACTCAGGGGATATTTATAGCTTCCTGGTCGATGACGTCACTCGCCGTACGCTCATTCTCTCCATTGACTGATTTCATTCATGCTTCAGACGCGTCACGCTGAGGGCGTTCCCACTGCGATTTCACGCAGCGTCCGTCCCTTCGGGGAACTAGGGTTACATACGTAACCCGGGACGTTTTCCATTGGACTGTGCTTTATTTTTCAATGTAAACACCCACTAGACAGACATGTATGACTGTTGCTCTCGCGTCTTTTGCAGCGTCTCGTGCATGACACAGCATTCTAAAACGCGGCACTCAAGTTAAAATAAGTTCAACTTTTAAAAGCCGCATCTTGAGACCTGGCGCTTTTTTTCCCATTCCACTGCCTGCGTCACGCGATTTTCAAAGCAAAAACCCTTTCTGTGTAAACCAGCCTTAAGAAGCCGAAATGGCCAAATAAGTATTTCAATCATGTCTTGACCTTATGCAAATACATCTGTACCTTAATTCAAGGTAAGACAACAATCTCATGTGAAAATTAATAATAAACAAGATACCACACAAATGAGACAGGATACCACACTGAGCAGAAAACAGATAAAACAAATAGCATGTCTAGCCCACAAATGGACATACATTTTCAGAGAAGAAGTAAAGGTCTGGTCTGATTAGAACACATGTATATGAGTATATGATATTAAACTATACAATAGACGTAAAGCATAAATTTATCAATACAATAATAATATTTGAAAGGATTAATCATAGAAATAACCATAAAATAATAATAATAATAATCATAAGCATCTTTGTTTTCTTATACACCACAAGTTTAACAAGATTTCATCTTTAATATGATTGAGTATAAATGATTTTTTTTTTTTACTTTATACTTTTAAGTTGCATTTGTTTGGTTCTTTCTTCAATCTCAAACAATCATTTTATTTTTATTATTAAGTGGTTTGCACAAAAGTTAAATGTAAACTACAAACTTAGTTGAAATTAAATGTCTTTACCTAGAAGTGTTCTGTTAACTCTGTTAAACACTAAATCTAAAACAAAAACTAAATATAAATGTGTTCACAAAATAAAAACTAAACTAAAACTAACAAAACCATTAATGAAACTAATATAATGAAAGTCATATTCAAATATATAACTAATTTAAAAATGCAAAACTATTATAACCTTGCTATACCAAGATATGAGTTTGTGCCAAAATTGGTATAGTTCAATTGGACAAACATCATCTACAACAAAAGATGGAAGCGTTTTCTTCACCTTTTGCAAAATTTATTTTTATATTTTGCTTTACAAACTATGCAAAAATATATGCTTAATTGCATTTTATTATTGCATTTAGCATTGTTTTTATTCAAATTTTTCGTTTTTATTCGACCTACCCGTCCCACCCAAGAGTGAGGTCGTACGAATTCGTACGATTTGTCTCAACACCAGTGATAGGTAGGTTTAGGGGCGGTGTCAGGGGTAGCTCATACATCGTACGAATTTGTACGAATTAGCCACCTTTTACTCACTCGTATGAATTGGTCGTGAGATAGCATTGGTTATTCCCTGTAGTGGGCCTCAATTAACTTTCAAGGGGGCTGTATAGGTGACTTAAAAGTATTTAAATAAAGCAATTATTAATTGTTAAAAGAAATATTAATAATATATTTAATATTTTAATAATACATTTAAATCATTAAAAACTATTTTTAATTTTAATTTAAAATCTAAAAAGTATAACATTGAGAATTGAATAGCTTGAAACGTGAAACACAAAATAATTAATACTTTAATATATCAATATTCTGAGTTTATGTTTGAAGTCAAAGTTTGAAAACAAGCAGCTTTGTCTGTATTTACAGCAGAAATACCCAATATATTTTGGCAAATATAGATTGTTATGGACAGCAGTGGTCATTCAAATGAAAAAGGTTGAGAATTACATTCTGCTCGACACTTTATGGCCAGGGTTCTTGCACCCATTTCAGTGGACCTTACTCAATACAACAATGATAAAACAATGCAGTTTTACAAAGGAGATTTGTTCTGCCAGACGGCGCCATGATGGGTGTGCTGGAGTGTGATTATTCAAGAGCTGCAGGGGAGGACTGTGATTTATGGGATATCTTTTATGTGTTACGAAACTTGTTCTTTGGAAACCCCACTCCCAACAATTGATCTGAGTCATTTCCCTAATTGATAGTTGCCTTAAAACTCCATGAGAGGGGCTGATGAAAGACTAATAATGTACATTATAATGTAAAATAGTGTGTGTGTGCGTGTGTGTGCGTGCATGTGTGTGTACGCGTGTGTGTGTGTGTGCGTCTGTGTGTTTGGATGTGTAGTTAAGATGGTCGATCAAGACGGGAAAAACTAAACAATCACATTTACATTGACTTGCAAGACTATTGATTTTTAACTGATATAGGTGAGGTCACTGATAAAAAAAGTCTGAATTTTGATGTTTGAAATGTCATATCTACTATAGATCTCTGAGGTGTGATGTCATTGTGCCTAGTGCGCTTCAAGTGACGTAAATGCGCAGTGCTCAACCAGATTATTTTAGGCCCTTTAACTAAAAGAGAGCTGTCTCAGTCCCCGTCATAAAAGCAATTGATTACTCTACACTCACTCTCGTAGGCTTGTGCTCAGCCATTGGATTATTGACGTCAGTTTCTCCAAGTCAATATTTCTAGTGCTGGTTATTTGAGGTCTTTCTAAGGTCCTGTGGATACCAGCTCAAGTTTCTAAGTTCAAGAGACTTCTGATGCACTTTGCTGTACTTTCAAGTAAATGGAAATGTGAAAAGTAGGCAGGGAATATTAGAATCAGAATCAGAAAGAGCTTTATTGCCAAGAGCTTGCACACACAATGCCTTTTTCTTCGTACTGAAGCTTCCAGTGCACACATACAAATACAACAACAAGAAACAGTAATAAAATTAAGAATTAAAAATATATATTTAAAAAGTATAGAGACAGGTTTTGTCAGTATAAACATATGTACAAATTATGAACATATCATTGTCATGTGTCAGTGCATGTTTGGACTTTCAGTTCGTGTTTTGATTGGTTCTTGTTTTTCTTTGTTCATTTACCGCCACTACTTCATTTCTATGGTTACTATAATTATAAGTACATTTTTCCCAGATTAATTATCTTGTTTCTGTTGCTATTTAAGATGCACCCTTTCTTTCAGTCTTTGTCCGATCTCTGTTGTGTTTATTTGTGTTTTCCCTGCCTGTCAGCTTGTTCCAGAGTACTATTATTAAAGTTTGAGTTTGTATCTATAATTGGAGTCTTAGTCTGTTTATGAGGAAACCACAGTGTGACAATCACATGGCATATGTCAAAATATGGCTATTTAAAATTGGCCTTCTATATGGTTGATCTTAATCCAGTTTACGGCGCTGGCTTTGAAGCATGATAGTTTTTAACTGACCCCCCCCCCCCCCCTAGAAATTACATTTAAATGTAAATGTAAATATTATGACATAAACAGAACAAAGTTCCTTTACGCATGCTGCTATACATGTCATTCATCTCCATCTAATCATTCTTTTTGTTTTTGCTCTTCTGGTGACTTTCAGCTTTCACTCTCTGCAAATTGTGTAGTTGTGTATAGCGATATGACCCAGCACCCAAAATACAATTAAAACTCTCCAACACTTCCTCCATTCTTTGCGAAAGATGGATAAAAAGGTGCATATGAAACAAAAACCTTGAAAAAATGATATACGATCCGGCCAAATCACAGAGATGCCGATTCGCACGGCACTAATATTATCACAGGACCTCGGAGTTCGGCGAAATATAGTAGGTAATTTGAGGGGGGAATTTTTACTTTACAAATTACAGACATGGCCGATTCGCACGGGATTAAGATCTCAGACAAACTCCGCAATTATTACAAATGACTAGAGGTCATCCCGTGCGAATAGGGCTTAAGATATCTTTACCACGTAAAAGAAAATTGTTAAAGGTATAAAGTAAAACTATTATTATCAATATTGAGAATAGTTTTTTCAATAGGATTTTTTAATTAGAAAGTTCAAAAAACAGCGTTTCTGTATCATAATAAATGTATTTACTGCCACTTTTGATCAATATGATGCATCTTTGCTGAATAAAATGATCAAGTATTATCATATCTTAAAAAAAAATAATCAGTAGATGTTGGTTGAGTCAGTGTTGCTTTGTTGTGATGCTCAGACAATCAGAGGGATGTGCTGATAATGTTACAGTGTTTATTTTACAGTAAATGACACTCGTAACCTTTAAAATGTTAGTTAGCATAATATTTCAGTCTGTTGATTATGATAATCAAAACAAGCCCAGTGAGAGGACCTGGTTTATAGCGGCCAAGAGAGTCCTGCCCGTGCCAGAGCCGCCCGCCCCGCCCCGCCTCGCTCCCACTGCAAGCTGTTTGCAGGATGCTCTATCTGGAGGTATTCCCTCCACACTCACACCAGCTTCAGAGCTGAAACACAACACCCTACTGAAGAGGACAGACACTCACACGTGGGACTGCATGGTGAAACACTTACGAAAGCATTTTACAAAGCAAAGTGAGGGAGTATTGTTTTTAGGTTACTACTGGTGGGTTTTAGATTCTTACTGACATAAAATTAAGCTTATGTAATATTTTTTGATTCTCCACAGTAGTTTTAGTAGGTTATGAGTCACATAGGCCTCTGGCTATGGCCGCCTTTAACTGCAAATGCACTGCTGCTATTAAAATTTATTAGATTAGAGATCTGTAACTACTCTCAAGAAATGTATTTAATTGCCTCCTGGTATGAACAAAAACGTCTAGAGCAGAAAATTCTCCTTTTTGGAAATGATGCTTCATTTAAATTTCAACTATTCAAATGACTGTATCTGATTGAATATGGAGCGGATTCATTGTGAATCATTTAGCGCAAGGTCTCAGGAAGCAGAGAGGTTGAGGTTGAAGATTCTGCTGTCGCAAGATGTTTGTTCGCTTATTTTGGCTTTGATCTAAATCAGGGAGTCCCAAACTGTTTTGTCAGCCGAACCACTTAGATGTAAAATATTTTCTTTTAGAACCCCTGAGATCTTAAATTAATATTTCAATATTTTGTCTGAGCCATAGCCATGTGTGCAAGTGCTCCTACGTATGATGCGGTTGCACTTTGGGCGATCTGAGTTTGAGTCCCGGCTTCAGGTCAATTCCCCTCTGTTCTCTCTCATGATTACCTGTCAGTCCTCCTACTGTCCTATCTAAATAAAGGCAAAAAAGTCCCTTATCTAAATTGTGACCAAATATTTTAAAAATGTAACACGTTCATGGTTCTGTAATATAATATAATCACATCAGATGCACACTGCCCGGCTAAAAGAAATAAAGTTGCTGTTTGGATTTAAGTAGCCAAAAATAGATGCACCTCTTGATGGAAGTAACATCACAACATTTATTTGCATCAAGAAGTGCATCAATTTTAGGTCAAGGTCTTGACAATGCAAGAGTCCAGCACTCTGTAAAGTCTCATCCAGCACATCCCAAAGACTTTCAGTGAATTTAAGGTCTGGACTAAGAGTGTCAATTCATGTGTAAAAATTATTCTTCATGCTCCCTCTCAGCCATTCTTTCACAATTTTGAGTTTGATGAATCTTGACATTGTGTGTCTTCCTACATGGTTGGTCAAGAAATGAAAAGCTACACACTCCATCAATTAGGGTTAGAAGAACTGTTGCCAAGCATATAACATGCTAGAAACATAATATTCACAGTAATAATGATCCAGTCATTGACTCACTCCCAAGTATTTGCCTATTAAAATCCAAACAGCATTGTATATATAGACTTATTTTGATACAAACATTGTCAAATCCTTGAGCTTTTATTTTGACAGAATACTGGTCAAATGCTGTAAATTTCTATCCACAGAAATGCATCTGATTTGGTAACTGCAACAAGCTATATCACATTTTATTTCGATAAATCGTGAAGCCACATTTATTTATTCTATTTTGACATTGTATTTAAGTGTTAGCTTTTCAACAACTCACAAACCCCCGTTTCGGAAACCCAGATCTAGATCATGATATCAATGAAGAGCAGTGTTAAAGATAACAGGTTTTCACACTGCTTCTGCAGGGGCTGGTCTATTGTCCTTGTGAGGAAACAGAACGAGTGAATGCCGAGCTCCATCCGGTCTTAGCTACACCTCAGGACAAAATTCACTTGGGGTCCAAGCTGAGGTCACCAGTGTGTGTAATAGATCCAGAATCAGTCAATACTCTGTGGTCACTGAAGCCCTATAGTTCCTGAAAGCATCTTACTCCGATCACTTACATCTGGTGCCTGGTCACTATACTGTAGCTTCTACAAAGGCTGTTTTGCACCATTCAAATGTCTTTTGTAGTGCTCAAGAAATGTTAACGTTCATCTGTATTTTCTGATGTAGTCTGTCAATTTTGAGACACTTGAGTGTAGCTGTTACCACAGGCCATGTTTAGACACCTTTGAGCACTTGTAAGTGTTTTTGCTTCATGAAAGAGAACTGTGAATTTTTTAAACCATTCCAAGATTCTTCTTCTAAAAGAATCCAAGTCTCTCCGTAAATGTAAATAAACTTGTGCTTGTGTTTGTGACAAATATTGACAGTGTGTAAGGACCAAACGATCGGGCTCTCACTGTGAACTAGGTGGAGGACTGGAAAAGGCCATACCTTTCTCTCCTGCTTAGAGTGATTGAGGCGTTATTGATTTCATTTTCATCAGCTCTGAAGGAGGCAGACACACTTAAGGGAGATGGGTAATTTTTTGTGACACGTAATAAAAGCCTTGCGAGTCTCCAGCTGTCCATCTCCAGGGTGGTCTAGACTGAAGTCACAGTGGACCAACACAGACTACAGGCAAACCATGAATACGCCACCAGTGCTGTTTTACTCTGGTGTGCATTAACACTTACATCAGCGTTGAATGCTAGGGAACACTAGTTAAACCCTGGAATTGTCTACTGTACCTCTTTCTCTCATTACATTTACCTCACGGCTATCGTTTTATTTTCAGTCACCAATAATGAGGGGGTTTTGAGCACTCCAGTGCTTCCATTAGCCGTAGAAAAAAAATGCTTTTGCATTAATTTGAGGTTGACGAAAATGTTTGATGTAGCAAAATGGTACTGTATATGATGCATATGTTAAATTATAGGTTGAATGTCTGTATCATTAAGAATTTTCAGAGCTCTTCAAATGGTTAAATGGCTTTTGTGACAGTTGAAACCCATTATTTAGTGTTTTACAGTCATTATTTGGTCTTTATATATCGATATTTAACGAAAATTATTCCTGTGTGCGATTTAACCCAAGTAGTCATTTTGCCTAGTTTCAATTCCAGTCCAAATTCTATCCAAAATGGATAAAGCACATTTTTTTGTTTTTCAGATAATTTAGGGACTTTGGAGAGTGTTGCATTATTTAAAAATGCATTTCAGTAATTGACTGTAGTAAAATCAAGCAAAAATTCAGTTTAAGATGGTTGCCGTTTTTTGGAACATGGCGACTAGGTTGTAGCTGGTCCAAGCTGGATTATGTGTTAACCATCAAGTGTGGAACTCGTTTACCTGGTAGACATTGAAAAAACAGGTCATATACCATTTTAAGGTAGACATGCGGTTAATAAAAACAGTAGCTTGGTGGTTCTAGACTATTCTAATGAGCTTGATCAAATTTTCTACCAGCTCAACCACATCTCCACCATCTGTTAGTACAGCTGCTACACTTAATATTTGACCAAATGACAAACAAACATAATGCATCATAAGCCACCTATAAAAAAGGTTTTTACAGCAGACTATGGATATATGTTAATCACGTTTTCCCATTTTAATTGTTTTCTCTCTGAGCCCATGCACATATGGTTTCATAACAGGCATGACTTCATGAGTACGGCCATCGCTTATCACATTATGGGTCCTGTGGCTGAATAGAAGTGATAATTTTACCTAGTGTCAATACTAAAATACCTACAGCCTTGTTAATGAATTGCCAGTGCATCTTTAAAAAATATATCATAAATTAAGTGTTGCAGAAATTGTGTGTACATCTTATTTGTTGTATACATCATATAAATGTATACACTCATACATATAAGGGTATACAGAGGAATACACAATGTTACATATCTACATTTTTTACAAAGGTTTTATCCATATTTGAATTAAGCATTGCATTGTTGTGTGTTTTAGGGTTGGAGGAAAGGTACACAAACTTAATAAATAATCACCTGGCAGAAAATGATTTCTATATTGTAAGCGCCATTATGCTCTATCTATAATTTGTTGTAGTTCCACTGTTGGACACTGGGTGGAGTGTGGGTTTAATTGGTATATATGTAGCCAGAGAGCAAGTGAAGTCAGGTGTAACTAATGAAGGAAGTAAAAAAAAATTGACAAAATGTAGCGACAATTGACCTTCTTGTTAAGAGGTGTTGTATGATTATTTTTGACTTTGTCAGGATCGTATGTGGACATGCAACTTGTGGATTACAATGTGTTTTGGCATCAGAACAGTGATAAATAAAGAGGGGGAATAGTTTCTTGTTTGTTTTATATAGGCCTATATATATATATATATATATATATATATATATATATATATATATATATATATATATATATATACTGTATATATAGTTTTTAACTCAATCTGCGTGCAATCACATCATTCTCTATTGGGCACCACTTATTGGTTCCGGCTATATCAGTAGCCAATGAGCTCGCTGCTTAACCTTCAAATACGTTGTAAGCATTTGCGTTAGAAGAGCAGTATAATTGCAGAAACCCTCCTCCTGCCCCAGCTCCACCTGTATAGATCTGATTGTCAAAAAAGACCAAAAATATAACGACACATTGTCATGTTCATGTTTCTCTAATATTAGTTAATGATGAAGTCACATGCAAGTAAAAATGATCAGGGAATGTTTTATTATTATTAAATACAATTTATGAAATACTGACACACTGATTATTTTGTTAATTTTAATACACAGCTCCCTGAAATTCTTGGCTCTGATTGGTCAATTGTGGCATTCTCTACTAAGATATGTTTGTGTAATGACACTAAAGCTGTCCCAGGCTAGTGTGCTAGTGTCATGTCTCTCATGTCACTCTGCATGACCATTTATGTATTTACTAGGCATGTTGTCATGTAATAAGTGGAATAATGTACAATGAGTTCGTTTAGCAATAATGACAGCTGACTGTACATTATACCTTACATATCAGTCCACGGCTATTCTCACGGCATGTCTTTATGGTTTTCCTCTGTGTTTCATTCTCTCTGCTGCAACATATTGTGAGCCGCAAACCTCTGCAGCTCTCCTCTTTATAAATTCATTCAATCGTTCCATTTTCCCTCCTCTGTCCAGAGAGCCGTTCAGTATTGTATTTTACAGTCTCACAGACTACATTTCGGTGAAAAACAACAGGGTGTTTTGAGGTCACAGAGTCTGATGAGGACGGCATGGCAGTGTTTCATATTGACCCGAGCTGATTACCCCACAGCGCAAGAGATGGAGACATGAGAAAAAAAGAAGCGGGATGTATGCAGAGCTGTGTGAGCAGCATCTCCAATCAGGCAGCTTAGGAAGAGGATGGAATGGGAAGGGTGGGGGAAGGAAAACGGAGAGAGAGAGGGAAAGGGTGTGTGTATTTGAGAGGGGAGGGGGGGATTTCTCTGTGGGAGAGAAAAAGTGGCAGAGAAAGCGCACAGAAGGAGGGGAGGGGTGTATGTGTGTGTTCACTGGAGTATGTGTGTGTGTGTGTAGTGCTGCAGTAACGAGTGGAGAGGGGGAATGACTGCAGTTTCTCGGGCTGATGGAAGAGCACGAGCAGGAGACATCCACGCAACGCTGAAACGTTAACCCTTAAGTGCCTCCCTGGTGTATGGCCCAGACGTTCATTGAGGATTAGGACCGAGGAGATCACTGCAGTCAGGTGTGTGGTTTATTATTGTGTTTTATTCTCAGAGGTGCTGCAAAATGGGATAATCCGGATACGGGAAGGTGGGCTGTGCTGTGCTTGATTCTGGAAAGGTTGTCCAGGGCACTAGATGGTTATGACTTAATCGTGCAGCGGAGAGGGAAGCCCGTTCGAGAGTGGCCTCGCTGAATACTAGAGTACTGCAGTGTGATTCATACATATGTTAGTCTTCGGTAACTCTTCTAAAGCATGTTTAATAGGTTGAGTCTGAAGAAAAGTGGTCTCTCCTAGTGATGCTTAAAGATGTTTGATTGGAGGGGCTGCAATGGTCCCGAGCTTGGAGTGTTTGTCCCAGTCGGCGCGTCTCTATCAGCTTTTATCGGTTAGTTTAGTTGAACTTGTGTTGCACACTGATCTCGGGTCAGCTTTCTGTCACACCTCACAAAGGCTGGAGTCACAGACCCTTCACGGGAAGCTGGTCCCGGAACAGTACGCAAGGGCAAAGTCAGCCGAGAGCTGTCGGCCGGTGGGTGTTTACTCCGTCCGTCAATGGGAGCTGGTCTCATTCCTGGAGAGTTTTTCCAAAGGTCAGTCCCGCTGACAGCTGCCGCGTTTCCCCGGAGGGGCAATGGGAACGACACCCTCCTCTCCACCACCGAACAGCGGCAAGACAATATGCTGCGCCTCGTTGGTACAGCTGCCGTAAGAGGGGATCACAGGGAGAGACCACAGACAATGGTGTGCATTATAAGAGCTCTGCGGTACAGCAAATAGAGGCTGGAAGCAGAATACATGCTGCTTGCTTTCGTTTAAATGCACTTTTCAATCTTGTGTTCTGCAAAAACACTTTAGGAAAAACTTGATAATCAATAAACAATTGAGGATTTTTTTTTTTATCAAATATTCTCAGATAGAACTGGTTTTATATTTCCTGTCACATTGGTTGCTGTATATTGTGTTTCTGCTTAACGCTTGAGTTAGTGGTTAAATTGAATGCTAGAAGTGTCAGCTTGACAGTGGAATGAAAAGGGAACTTCCTTAGATCCTCGGCTCTCTCTCGCTTTCTTTCTCGCTTACTTTCTCGCTTTCTTTCTCTCTCTCTCTCTCTCCCTCTCTCTCTCTCTCTCTCTCTCTCTCTCTCTCTCTCTCTGGCAAGCGTTTTTCTCGCTCTCTTGGGATTCTCCTGCAGAGGACTGGGGATCACAAGGAAGGGACATTCTCAAGGACAAATGCTGTGTCATCAAGGCTTCAGACTTTGAGCTCGAGTACAGTACAGTGTGGCATTGAGCTTATAGCTATATAAGGGAAATTTGAAGATGTGTTGAGTGTATTTGTGCTTTATAGCTTGTCTGATCACTCTGTTTTCAGGCATTGAAATGGTTGGGTTGTGTTTGCTCCATTTTAGTGTGCTTCTGTTAAGTGTGTATGTTCATATGTGTTTGATACATGAAATGTGAAGGATCAGCCATCACTTAAGACATCTGCATGTTCAATTAACATGTTTCTGATGCTACAGAGAAACAAGAGAACATCCCCAAATTCCTTAAAAACAATACAATAGAATCAGATGAGATAAACGTTGGTGTTTAGTTAGAGCTATACATTTAATGAGCTAACTATAGAGAGACACAAATGAGATAACTAAAGGGTCCTTTTCTCATTTTTAGCCATTGTCTCTAAACTCTGTTTAACTTACAGTATCTCAGAAGTTTCGGAAATTAAATGTCCAATGAGTAGCTATAAAATGTTAATGCATTATAGTCATATTATAGTATTATGCAAGGAACTGTAATTAATCAATAATCTGCCCCTGTATTCATAACATTTTTGCTGGTGTTTTATTGTCAGTAAAACACTGATTTCAGCTGGAAACTGCAGTGAATTGTGTATATAGGTACATTTTTGGAGTTGTACATGAGGAATGTTTATCCAATGATTTTTCAATAATTATAAAGATAGAATGTCAAGTAAACTTTTCCATTCATCTTTATTTTATGGTTTCTGTCAGCGGATTGGTAACTAATGTATTAAAAATAAATAGTATCCTCATTTAAAAAATGAAAACAGTATCTTTCCAGTATGCTGCTGACCAATAATAAATCTGAGAGAAACCATAAAACAGCTTGTGTCATTTATCATCATGGACACTTGTTCCCATCTGGTCTCGCATAAACGTTTTGTGTTATGATGAATGGCACTCTATAAGACACAAGTGATTGTCAGTACTACAATTGATCTTAGCTTTTAATAGCAGGAGGACATTATTTAAAAGTTGCCCCATGGGATTGTGTTAGAGAGGTCAATTCAGACAGACAAAAAGGACAAAATCGCTGTGAAATAAACCCCTCTCTTCTTTTTTGGGGGGAGAAATGGGGGGAGGCCTTCTTTCGGGATATAGCTCATTTGTTTGAGAACCATCACTGTCGTGTCCTCATTGACAGTGTTCTGTCTCAAACACAATCAAGAAATTAGCGTTCTTACAAAGTTATCATGCTTGCCCTCATTCGCTCAAACCCTGTGATTATTTTGTTTACACATATATATATATATAAAGATTTTCAACAGATTGTCAAGACTGCTTCTTACCCTTTCATGTTTGTGTAGCCGTATAAAGGACAAGCCCCATAAAAACAGCAATTCTCTATATTATAAGTGTTCAGGAGCCATAAAATAGTGTTTTGCATGCAGGTGTCCCGACCTAGTCAAAAGTATAAATGCTGACATTGTCTACTTAGCTTCATGTCATTCAAAACCTGTATGACTTTCTGTTCTTTGCCGGACACAAATGAGAGATTTTATAGTATCTTGCTGTTTTGTCCATACATTGCCAATTGGGTCCAAAAGTTTAAAGCTAGAAGTTGGACATAAAGAAGACATAATAGTGGTCCAGTGGTTTAATCAAAGTATTCTGAGGTAATACGATCATTTTATGACATCATTTCAAGTCACGTGACACGCAAGAACCAATGAGCTTAACAATGTTGTACCCCATTGACTTGTATGGACAAAAACTGCAGAAAGATTCTTCAGTAACACTTTGCAATCTCATTTGAAGAAAAGTAATCTGAAGTCAAGTCATATTAATAATCTAAGTCAGAATTTACTTTTACACATTTGGCAAACTCACTATCCAAAGCTTTTTTATGAACAAGTTTCCTGGGAATAGAATTTCATGTTACATTGGTAACACCATACTCTAATTCAGAGGTGGACAAAGAACTCAACTTCCTTACTTGAGTGAAAGTACAGTACAGATACTACTGGACAAATATTACTCTGTTACAAGTAAAAGTTGTAAAGTAGCCCTACTCATTTTTAAAAGTACTTAAGTATCAAAAATAAAAAGTAAAAAGTAAATGTTGATGCATTGTTTTATTATTGTTGCATTGTTGTATGTACTACTTACAGTAACTTATGCCTCTGAATCTATGCCTGCCTACCTACCCTCATATCAATATCACATTTATTTCTAGTTCCATGACCTTTCCATTGGTTACACCCTACTCTAATTAGTCTACCACCAAACCAGCACTAACCATACTAATTCAGCATCAGCTCAGGTAGAGCCTTAGCTCCTACCCAGAAGTTGTACCTCAGATGTGGCCATATCTGCATCCACGAGTTGAGGAAGCCAGCGTGAAACTAGCTTATTTGGCTAATGTGTATCTCTGAAAAGAGGGTGTGGTTGTGCGCCTGTTCGTCACGGTGCAGTGAAGCTGTATTGCCCTCAGTAAAAACAGCTGCTTAATTGAAGAGCCATAGCGGTGACAATAAACTGAAACATTCAATTCGTAATTAATGAGGAACAGCAGCTTTATCTTGAGGATAAAGCATTGAGGATAAAACAAGCCCATGAAACGTGTTAATAAAGGAGTCCACCCAGAGCTATATTAGGGGGGTGGCTTGTAAAAATGTTTGTTGTACAATAGTGTTACAAATTTGTTTGAGTATAAGTCATACACTGATTTGAAATTAGTATGTGTGACATTTCAGTTGTAATCTACAAATCTGAGAGCTGATTTAGTATATGTGATGTGAGCAGTCGTTTTATAGTCTTTGAATAGTTTCCACCCTCGCATTTGTTTGTGCGTCCAGCTTCGGCCCAAGGGCCACAAAAAACCTCATTAAATGGCAAACAGAGCGGTCTGGAGCCGCTGGGATGTGCGGGGAACACTCATTTTCATTTCACTGAGCTCAATCAAATGGCGTTCCAGCGGAAATGTTCAACCATCAATAATGAAATGCCTAAGGACAAGATCTGTTTTTAATATGGCCGTATATTTGAGCATGAATGGGAACATCCCTTAACCTACCAGAGTGAAGAGATTAGAAAAAAACACTAAGGTTTTTAGCAATTTCAGTTCATGATACATGTTTTAATTTCTAAACTAAACATATTTTATTTCAGTTTTTTTTACTTAAACTGATAGTTACGAATGAAAATGTCTCAGGTTACGACTGTAATCCTGGTTCCCTGAAGAGGTAACGAGACGTTGCGTCGAGACACTGTGGGAATGCCAAGAGGGCGCCGAGGAGACACAGATTCTCAAACCCATCTCTCCCCGGAAGGGACCACCCTCAGAAGCCTGATAGCCTCGGCGTCAGGGCTTCTTGTTAGTCAAAGCCTTCTTTGAGATAACGACTGTCCTCAGATATGTCTCATCCCAAGATGACTACGGCTGAGACTACAAAAGGAACCAGCCTCTCGAGACTGGTCTCTAGTATAGCCTGAGAAGCCAATCCAGCGTCCTGAAACGGATGACCGGCAGGAGATAACCGAACCGACCCCTCTTAAACCCTTCTGCAAGTCAGACACTGAGACTAGAACACGCTGGAGGGCACCGAAGGGAGATGGGCACCATATAATGAGGTGTTATCCATTTCCACCCAGGAATTCACCATTTATTTCCTCAGAATTAAATGACTTCTCAAAGATCAGATGAGTATATATTTAATTCACTCAATTAAATACAGCCAAATATCAACCAGACAAGTAAACACGGTCTGGATGAAAAGCTGAATAGTATATAAATACAGACATCTAACTTATCAAAGATAAGATGAGTACTTATTTAATTTTCTCAAAAATTAAATGCAGCCAAATATCAACCAGACAAGTAGAAACGGTCTAGGTGAAAGACTGAATATAGTGTATTAATATAGACATCTAACTCCTCAAAGATAAGATGAGTACGTATTTAATTTTCTCAGAAATTAAATGCAGCCAAATATCAACCAGACAAGTAAATACGGTCTGGATGAAAAGCTGAATAGTATATTAATAAAGACGTCTAACTCATCAAAGATAAGATGAGACGCAGTCTAGGTGAAAGACTGAATATAGTGTATTAATATAGACATCTAACTCCTCAAAGATAAGATGGGCACATATTTAATTTTCTCAGAAATCAAATGCAGCCAAATATCAACCAGACAAGTACGTCTGGATGTAAAAGCTGAATAGTATATTAATACAGACATTTACTCCTCAAAGAGATCAGATGAGTACATATTTACTTTTCTCAAAAATGTATCAATCAGACAAGTAGAAATCGTCTAGGTGAAAGGCTGAATATAGTGTATTAATATAGACTTAAAATGAGAAGAGTAGGCTATTTAACATTTCATCAAAATTAAATGCTGCCGGAATAAGCAGACAAGAATATATGGTCTGAATGACAGGCTGAATTTTCATCATATTATAATCTCAAACAATAAAGAATACATAATTAGTTTGCACACAATCATAAGAGAAAAAGAGAAAGTGAAATTCCCGTCTGCTCAATTCCCTGCGCATATTATACATTGCGGACCTATTATATCTACACGTTGCCTCGGCAAACCTAAGATGAGCCACTAGATTATAATTGCAGATATGCAGACCCATATCTACACGCTGCCTCGGCAAACGCGCGATCTGAGCCATTAGATTCATATTGTAGAGATACAGACCCATTACGAGCTGCCTCAGCAAACGCGAGATCCGAGCCAAAGATTCTTTATTGACTTTATTCCCTCGAGAAGAAAGCCAACAGGAGCAGAGCTAAAAACTCTCGATAGTGCATTATGTTACACGTCGGGAATTTATGAATAAACACCGTCAGCCCCCTTTTACTAGAGCTGACCGTGCATGCTCCACTCCCAAACAAACAACACGTGAATCGCGTGTGTCCCCACTCGTAATGAATCGAGGGCAGGACGAACACACGATCCAAAGCTGTTTGCTCGCCATTATACTCCTGTCTAGATTATATATACTGTGTATATATATATATATATATATATATATATATATTGTGGGCAAACAACAATAATAAATAGACAGAGACAGATTGCTGAAGGCACAGAAGCTAGCGCGGTCTGTTTTCAGGGGTGCTTTATACCTTCCTGGTCTATGACGTCAAATGACGTTACGTCACGCCATTGGACTGATTTCATAGGTGCTTCATGACGCAATCACGCGGGGGGGCGTTCCCACAGCATCTCGACGCAGCTAGAGTTCCCTTGAAAGGGAACTAAATTTGGCAGAATGCACAGATACTTGTAATTTTGAATGGCCAAAAGACGGATTGCAAGAACATGCCCCATGTGTGAACGACCCTAAAGCTACATTCACACTGGCCTTGAATTCCTTAAAATTGCAGAGAGCCTTCTGTGTGAATGCAAGCTAGGAATTTGATCCTGATATCAGACCCTTGTAACATTGCCGGGATCAATTCCGGAACGCATCTACGTGTGAGAACATAGCTGGAGCCGATGTCGGATTCTTCACACGTCTTGTTATTGTAATTTTACTTTGGGCTGTCCAAGAAATTAAATTTTTTCCAGAATCTCAAAGAGGCTTCCACAGACTTTAAATGCCATTTTTTATTTGTATATTCAAAGATTTAATCTGCCACAATAATGTAATATTATTAAATTACCATAGTCAACTATCTCAACAAATTTAATTTATGTGGCTAGTTGTGATTAACTCAATTAAATAAAGTCCCTTTCACACAGCGCGTTGATCCAAGGAAATTGCCAGGAAATTGCCAGAACACCTTCTGTGTGAACGCAAACACGACCCGGGATTGATGCCGCGATCGATGCCGGGTTGGGGACCTAGTAACATTGTCGTGTTCAGTCCCGGAACGCGCGCTGTGTGAACAAAAGCCGTAATCAATGCCATGTCGTATATATGGCGCTGAAGCCGGGATCGTTTGCCACCGTGAAACGGTATGTAATGCGCTAGTTTATGATTGAATCAGAGAAAAAATGCACAAGCGTGGTTCCTCGAGAGAGAAACCGCAGCTCATAAGCAAACTATAGACGCTGCTGAGACATTACGTCACATCGATGTCACGTGTCTTTACGGGATTTTTACGGGTTGTGTGTGAACGCACTCTCTGATTCCGCAAAATTACTGGCACTGTGAATGAACCAAAGTCAAACGAGCCCGGGTCAAATCCCAGGTCACTTTATCCGTGTGTTTTCTGGAATCTCTTTGTGAAAGGGGCTTAATTGGCATATCATGCAATTAATTCAATTAAAGTTTGTAATCATTTGACAGTCATAATGAAAACTCTTACTAAACACTCATCAGCAGTAACAGAAAAAAAGTAGTGATGAAAACATGCTGCATCAATGGTTGGCCTTGCTGGAAAACAAGGAGTTGTCAGCCAGTGCATGTCCTCATGTCCGAGTGTGTGGTGTCCTGACTGTCTAGTAAGTGTTCACTGTCTCAGATGGTTTGTTTTTTACAGCGGGACTTCCTGTTCCTGCATCCTCTGGCATTATGTGGTGAGCTGTAGGATCTAGATAGTAAGCTCCTCTGTACTACTGGGACTACAGTTTAGATTCTTCTGATTCTTCTTGTGTTTGACAGTAATGGCATACAGAATGGTTATAATTTCCATTAAATTTTTGTCACTTTGTGTTTCGGCTGATAGTCGGTATGTGTTCAGCTTTTCTGCCGTAGTTGCTTGTTGTCATTGCTATTTGTGACTGTGCTGAGGTACAGAAATATAGTCTGCAGTCATAGCTACATTGAAAAGAAAAAAATCAATTTTATAATCAGTATCTTGTCTTGTTCTCCTGGAAAAAATATCTAAGCAATCTTAATCCTTTTTTTTATATAAAAAAATGTAAGCAATAATACAAAAAAAGGAGATTGGGGGGGGGGGTAGTCTAATATGTAGTCATTGTTCATTGCCGACGTATTTTTTTGCCACGAAAAATCAATCACTCCTTTACAACGGCTGCCTGCACATTCATTCACTGAGCTTGCGGCTGCTGCAACTTGCGCTCTCTTCACGATTCAACCTCCACGGACAGTTTTTAATGTTTTAGCGACAATATCTACTCAATATTTTGCTTTAGTATAATTTTCGGGACAATCAGGGCCGGATTCGGGACTTCTGGTCACCCTACTATGAATTCAGACATACTTAATTTTTTATCATGTACTGTTTTTTGCCTACTATATAATAGGGAAGAATACGATTTCGGATGCAGCCCTTGATTTATGTGTAGCTCTCGTGTTCACATTGTCTCTTGTCTAGCTTTGTTCATGTAACCCGCTGTTGGTGAGTTTGTCAAGTCTGTTATAATCATGTTCAAGTCAAGTTCTAGTGCTCATGTTTATGTCGTGTCTTAGTTCTGTTTGTTTTTTATCTTGTTTCCCATTTATCAATAAACTGCACATGGGTTCAACTCTGTTAGCCTTCAGTGGACTATCCATTAAATATTCTGTTTTAAGGATGATTTTCTATCACAATTGGAGGCTATGTCTTTTTTGCCAACAAGCGACATCTAAGTATCGACTAAACTCAAATGTGTTAACTCATTTCTCATTTTCTAATTGGTTATGGTGTCATGTCTGTTAATTCGTCAGGCAACAGTTTGTGTCAAGAAAAAGTTCACGGTGACAATCATTCTTAGCGTGACAGCGAGGTGCAGCAATGAGATGCTCATGAAACGAGACGCTAAAAAAAAGTGTGCTGCAGGTAGCCTACTTGACTGACTTGACCAAAATGACCTTCTCTACTGGAAATCAAGAGAAAAATACTGAGCACTGTGCTTTGAAAATTAAACCCCCTTTTAGATTGGTACAAAAAAAAATAATGGTATGATGTTTTACAATGGTATTTTGAGTACCTTGCATTACATAATAAGCAAATAATTGGTTTGAATTAAAATTCAGTCCAAAAACGTCACGCTTATGTTGTGGATCTAAACTTCCCTTTATACTCCTTTATACGTTTGACTATTTGTTTTTTCACTCTTTCACTGTCTCTTCCTCTGTTTTTTATTTCTCTCTCTCTCTCTCTTTTTTCTTTTTACAGTTCAAAAAGCAATAAGCCTGTACAGCTCGTTGAAATGGTACTTTTGACATATTTAAATGACTAAATACACATTCACCCCTGTCTGTCATTCTCAGTACATAATTACTGGTGTTTTTCAATGCAAGCATAACTATTATTAATATAATTACTCATACAAAAGGTCATTGATTTAAACCCTGTTTATTCAAACTGCATAACTGGATGAACAATATGTCAAATCATGCAGCTTGTTAAAGAGAGGTCTTCCCCTACTTTAAAAAAATAAAATAATAATAAAAACATTTCTGACTATTATGTTCATATGTCAGGCTTTACAGGGTTAAGAAACTGACTTAAAGATTTTCTTCTGTTGGGTGATTAAATGGACAACAAATTTCCATGGACTTGTATTGCTGCCAGAGCATCCTTGCAACACCCTGGCAACTGAATAGGAAAAGATCTAGTCTTACAACAGTGGACACAACATGAGATTAACTGAATCACTGACAGCACTTCACATCCCTAACACTTGTCTGGACAGAATCATGATATTTAACGATTTCATAAAATCAAACATGACATTTTGTTATTTCTGGCCTATCGGCAAACCAGAATGCAATCAGTTGAGTTATTTATGAGTTGATCTAAGGTTGAAGTTGGTCAGCTGGAGTCTGGCTTGTGATGCTCGTTAATTTAATTAAACAATTTAATTAGGGAGAGCTACTGCTCTTTGAGCGTGAGGAGGCGGATGATGCAGCAGCGGCTGGGAAGAGCCCCAGGTCAGACTGCTGCTGATTCCACTGCTCTGAATCACACTCACCACTGCAACCTTCATTCTCATTCATTCTACTGTCATCGAGCACCTTACAAACCCTGTGAGTGATGCAATAGCAGTGCAACTATAATAAATGTTCTGGAAGATGTTTTTAGTCGTCATATAAAAAAATAGGATTTTAAATGCAGGATTATTACGATAGCAAATTTGCCCATTTGTCATGGATGTCAATCTGACAACAGGACACATGGTTTATAAAAGTATTTTATATTATATTATATTATATTATATTATATTATATTATATTATATTATATTATATTATATTATTAGCCGTGAAGGGGACCCTGCATCATATCAAATCATATCATATCATATCATATCATATCAATCATCATGAAGGGGCCCCTGCATATTTGCACCCTAAATGACAGAAATCGAAAAGCATGATTAATAAATTTAGTCATTTAGCAGACGCTTTACAGGGTTACTTACACATGTACGACTTACAAATGAGAACAATAGAAGCAATTAAACTAACAAATGGACAACAGTATGTAAGTGCTGTGACCATTCCCCGTTTAGTCTAACGCAGTAGAAATAATTTTTCAATAGATATGGAATAGAAAAGAAAGAAAATAGAAAAGAAAAGAAAGTGTTAGCATTAATGGACCGAATGCTGCCGAAAAAGATGCGTCTTCAGTCTTTCTTGAAAATGGTTATGGACTCAGCAGCTCGGGTTGAGGTAGGCAGGTCATTCCACCATTAGTGAACAATCCAGGTGAAGGTCTGTGAAAATTATTTTGTGACTCTTTGAGATGGCACCACAAGGTGACTTTCAATTGCAGAATGCAAGCTTCTGTGTGGAATATAAGTCTGGAGTAATGAGTTTAGTTAAAAGGGAGCAGAACCAGTGGTTGTTCTGTAGGCAAGCATCAGTGACTTGAATTTGATGAGAGCGGCAATTGGCAACCAGTGCAATGTTGTGAGGAGAGGTGTGAAGTGTACTCTGTTTGGCTCCTTAAAGACCTCTCAAGCTGCAGCATTCTGGATCAGTTGCAGAGATTTGACAGTGCAAGCTGGAAGACCTGCCAGGAGAGCATTACTATACTCCAGTCTGGATAGAACAAGCGCTTGGACAAGGAGTTGTGTAGCATGCTCTGATAGGAAGGGCCTGATCCTCCTAATGTTGTATAAGGAGAATCTGCAGGACCGGTCAATTCTAGCAATGTGGTCTGTAAAGTTCAATTGATCATCAATTAACAAGCAGCTCTGTCTTTGCAAGGTTTAGTTGAAGGTGATGGCCCTTCATCCAATAAGAAATGTCTGTCAGGCAGGCTAAGATGCGAGCAGCTACCGTCGGATCCTCTGGTTGGAATGAGAGGTAGAGTTGTGTGTTGTCAGCATAACAATGATAAGATAAACCATGTTTCTGAATGACAGATCCTAGTGATGACATGTAAATGGAAAAGAGAAGTGGTCCAAGCACTGAGTCCTGAGGCACCCCAGTAGCTGGATCTTGGGTCTTAGACACCTCACAGCTCACACCTCCACGACACCCTAAAGGACCTACCTGAGAGGTAAGACTTGAACCATTGGAGTGCGGTTCCTGAGATGCCCTTCGTCTTTAGGATTGACAGGAGGATCTGGTGGTTAATTGTCAAACGCAGCAGACATATCCAGCAGGATGAGAACTGAGGATTTGGAAGCTGTTCTTGCAAGCCTCAGAGCTTCAATTACTGAGAGTAGGGCGGTCTTAGTTGAGTGGCCGCTTTTTAAACCATACTGGCTGTTGCCCATGAGGCTGTTCTGTGTAAGAAAGGCAGAGACTTGGTTGAAAACAACTCTTTCAAGTGTTTTAGCAATTAATGGAAGAAGGGATACCGGTCTGTAATTTTCCACAGAGTAATTGGAACGGATAAGTTTGGAGACTTCTGCCTCCGAGAGCAGAGAGAAGTAGGGGAAAATGCGTGTGTTAGCTGTTAAGATGTGTGTGTCAGTTTGTGGTGTGGTAAATTGGCCACTGATGGTGGTTGTTTTATTTATGAAGAATGTGTCAAAATCGTCAGCTGTTAGGTTTGATGAAGGAGGAGGAGGAGGGATAAGAAGAGAGTAGAATGTTTTCAAAAGCACGAGAGTCTGAAGAATTGTTAATTTTGTTGTGGTAGTAAGGCATTTTAGCAGTAGAGACAAAGAGTATCAGTTGCACTGTTAGTATCTAGTGATGAGAGCTGATCAGGTGGAGGAAGTGTGGATGAAGACCAAAGAGGATAGGCGGGAGGGTGAGAGTGAGCATAGGTTTCGCCGAAAGGTGACCTGTGGAGGAATGTTTGTTGTGTCCTGAGACAGGTTGAGGTTAAGAGTGAGGAGGAAGTGATCTGAGGTGTGCGGTGGAGCACTAACACATGTAAATAAGGTCCAATTGGTTACCTGATTTGTGAGTAGCCGCAGTAGATACTCGTTTGAGGTCAAATGAGGTGAGCAGAGTGTGGAAATCAGCAGCCTGAGGTTTTTCTATGTGGTTGTTGAAGTCTCCAAGAACTACAAGAGGAGTACCATCCTCAGGGAAGGATGAGAGTAACACATCCAACTCCTCCAAGAAACTGCCAAGTCTACTTATAAGTCAAAGACTACATTTTGTAAGTAAAAGACTAAACAATTTATTTTAATAGGAGTGGTGATAGAAATTGAATGCTATTCAAATTAGCTCTTGTCACACAGAGATGGTGAAGGATAAAATTTCCAATCGTTGGAGATGAGCAGACCAGTACCTCCACCCCTCCCGGTCAGGCGAGGGGTGTATGAGAAAGTTGGTGGAGTGGGCAGCAGGTGTGGCAGTGTCATCTAGTCTGATCCAGATCTCAATCACGGCCAATAGATTTAGACATACTTTATTTGTCATACTGTTTTTCTCCAACTCTATAGTAGGTAAGTATGCGATTTCTGATGCAGCCCTTGAGTATATGTTTAGCTCTCTTGTATAGCTTTATTCATCAAGAAAATATTTTCACAGAAAAAAGGTTAAATAATGGGAAAGTATTGGAGAGATCATTTTAGTAACAGGGTTACTATACTATTATGGTTTCATTTGAGTTAAAGTTTGAGTAATTTTACAGTGTTTTTTTATAATTTTTGTAAGTTTTTTAAAAATATATGATATATGTTGTTGTTGTTGTTGTTTATAATTTATATTTCATTCAGTTTTAGTTATTTTAGTAGGTCTACATCAAGTTAAAATGTTTATTTTATTTCAGGTAACATATGGTGTTTTTATGATTTTAGCTTTCGTTTCAGTTGATTATAATAACCCTGGAGAGGGCTGAATTGTCCTAAACCTCATAATGGTGCTGTTATGCTGTTAGCATTTTGCTAACTTCAGCCACACCCTCTCTGTCCAAAACCACTCCCCCTAATGGCATGCCATCAAACCCCAACATAATAAATCACAGATAGAGTGTTTCATTTGCAAAGCCCCTATAGAAACACGTTGTCGTCATATCAGCCAAAGTCCTCCTTCTCTTAGACGGCAATAAAATCAAAAGGCAAAATACCTGCATTAGAAGGCTAAATTCATCCCTGCAGTTCTCATTCAAGCATTACGAGTGCTGACCCAACCATTCTAGCGGATTTATCCTGCTGAGCTGAAGTGTCACCGGTCAGTGTCTTACATTTGTCCCTTCATTGAGCCCATACGCTCTTTACTAAAGCAGAATCTTGAATAAATCCCACCATAAAACAGAAAATTGCTGTGACAATGCACAGCCACACCATAACGATATTATGGTGCTCAGTTTTGTTATAGCTGAGAGCCTGAGATAGGGTGAGCATATTTATGTAGTTTTCTCATGTATGGGATAAAGTCCTGGCAAATGGCTGTGTAAAGGGAATAGGAAGCTAGTTGTGAAGGCTAGAGAGGGCAATAGTCCTTGGTTGTTTTAAATTATCTGTCAACTGCGGACTTGTTGAACAGCTGCAGTTTGTCAACGTTACGCACACAAGGTTATGAGGCAGAACAGGCTGAGGTACCAGCTTCAGAGGTATCAGTTACAAACAATGAAATAACTCATAACAGTGTGAAAATTCAGAAGTTGATTAACATCAACCGTCACTTTAAATGTATTTTTAGTTTAGAAATGTATCTAGCAGTTTAGCAGTTAGCTGTTCTAGCCTTAATGTCCAAATAAATCAGTTTATATGTATACATAAAGTATTATATTATAATATAATGTAAAAATATTTGTATTTAATAGAACTTAATTATTCCTGTGATTATTATTCTGATTTTCAGAATCATTACTATGTCATTACTATTATCAGTGTTAAAAACAGTTGTGCTGCTTTATATTTATGTGGAAAACATGATATGATACCATCAAAAAGTTTAGGGTTAAAAAAAAGTCATACTTTATGCATTAAATTTATCAAAAGTGATAGTACAGACATTTATAGTGCTACAATGTCACGTTTGGTCTGTGTTTCTGTTGGACTTTGAGTTTGTTTTTCAGTGTTTTCTGATCTAAGCATTAGATTTTCAAAAAAAGTCTTAAGTGTTCCATACTTTTTGACCAACTCTATACATGTATGTGCATTTTATGATATTTAGATATTAATTAGCTGTTGTTTCGAAAGAGCAGGAAGGTTAATCTTGTAATCAATCCTCTATTCAAAATACAAATGAAATTATGTTGGATTGCTGATAATGAGGACACTTTTTTCACTCTCTATAAGAAACTATCTTTCTCCTGTTAACTGATCCTGTCAGTAAAAGGGAAGTCTAATATTTAATGATGCCACACTGGCACATATACAAGCATTATTATGCAAACATAACTCCAAGATTGAAGAAACTATAAAAATGTCTGTAACATTTCCGTGTTTTGGACATACTAAAAATCAAATCAGGACACAATGACAAACTGTATTCAAGGTCCTTTTATCTAAATACAAGGACACAAAACAATGTTTCTTGTTAATATTATTTTGTTGTTTTGAGCAATATCGTGCACCATGCCATGAATGTGAGCTCTGATTCTGTAGGGACTACCCACTCTCTTTCTAGTATCTGTTCAGCCAAACGTTTGGCAGGACATATAGCTTTTGTGTTGCCAGAAGTGTCCTGCTATCACAAATAAGTTTACCTCAGTTTGAGTAAGACCATTTACATAATAGAGGACTTACAGTGATCATTTGATTTATTTGTAATAGATGTGTCATAATTGGTTTGTTTTTTATTTCATTGTTTTCACCTGATCCTCATGTGCTGTCAGGAATGTGCTTAATTGTTATATACCAATTAGGCACATTCCCAAACTTTTAACTGATCATACATATTCCATTGATATCTTTTGTTTCCCATTATTCACAGTTGTGATTCTCATTAGATTCTCATTACTGTAATACAGATATTTTATACAGTACAATTACTGTCATTCTATACTTTTAATTAACTAATTAAAAGCTGTGCAACTTCAGTTTACATTTTTGTGCATTGCTTTTGTTTTATAATAAGAATGAGGTTTTTGCATTACAGTAATGAGAATGGGGAAGGGGGTGAAATGGGTTTAATTACCATGAAATTAGTGTCACACTGCTAAAGAAAATGTTATTTGGCTTTATTTTCAAAGCATAATTTCATTATTTCTTTGTTCTCTTTCTTTTTTTATTGATGTTCTCAAAACTATGTTGATTTCCCCTCAAAGACTTCATGTAGTCGATATGCAAACTTCAGTGTCATAAAATAGATCATCATAGACAATTAGCGTCTTTAAGAAGCAATAACACATGTACAGTGAATGCAAAGTGCCGATGTGTGGATAGAGAATTTCCTCCCACACTGTACAAGAGAAGTTGGGCAGATGCCTTGAAGCAATTATCATTATGGAATTCAACAGTCATATCTAGACGCATCTCCAAAGGTTTGATTTGGTCTGCCAAAAGAGTCCTTTGGAGCAGGTCCATTTCTGATTCTTCTGTTCCTTGATCACTCATCCTGATCCAGTTTATTTGTGCTCGCTAAAACTTTGAGTTAGTCAAATGTTTCATAGTGAGTTTGTTGGCAAACGAAATGAACAAAATAGACTTCCATTCTGCTGATTACATCTGATTATTTCTAGACATCATTTCCACTCAGAGCAGACTGCTTAATCTGAGCCAGACGTCTATTGTATTTGTATCTGTTTATTTGTTCTGTTGTATTTACAATATGTGCCCTGGCAGTTGCACAGATAAAACAGCAGGAGTATCTCAGAGAGCTGTAAAATCTGTGCGAGTGCAGTGAAGATAATGGGTCCCATAAAAAGCAAAGTGTCTCTTGTCCTCTGAGCGTATGCAGTTACCCCAGAGAAAAGACACGGACACAAGCTTCTCGCACAGCTCTATCTCCCTCTATACAAACAGGGGGATCTATCTCAATCTCACTGAGTCCAGTGATCATATCAGCATGTTAAACACACACAAGACACTCCAGAAAAAAGGCTAGTGGAGGAAACGGCCAACATTGCATCACATTTTCATTATGGTCTGATTTAGACAATGAGTTTATTATTTCAGCCTCATATTCTCTGTAATTATTAAATAACTTTCATTGTAATTGCATGAGCATTGTAGTCTTGTCATTATGTGTCTAAAAAATATGGGGATGTTTTGCTGACATCCTAACATAATTGCCTGCATTTGAAGGTGTTGAGGCCAGACCAAGAATAACTATTAATTTAATGACTAATAAGTATTAGGTACATCTACATCAATCCCAACGGACAATATCGTTCTGTTATTTATAAGGGCTTGTCTGCCACTTTAAATGCTCAAGCTCTTTAAAGCAGGATGGATTCTGATTGGCTGTCAACGTTTTTATCGTTCATCAGCTGGACAAAAATTGTTCTGAAAGTGATTCTAACAATATTGTTATTCAGTACTGTTATCGTTATAGTTGTGGTGTGGACATCTCTCTATTCTTTGACAATTATTCATTTAAAATGTTATCGTTATCATTATCGTCTTGGTTTGAAAGGGCTTCTGCAGCTACTGGTGATGATAAATAATAGTGGTGTGATGAAACACTTAGCTTACGAGATGAGACAATACACAATATTGAGTTCACGAGGACTTGTTTAGATTAGAGTTTAACACTATTTTTAAGAAATCGAAATGAATGACTGGAAAAAAAAGTAGCTTGCATGTTATAGTCTTTTATTTAACTAAATGTGTTATGCTGGTGTTTGGTTTGTTCAAGTTCATGTTTTCATGTCTTTCATTTTTAAGTTTAGTCATAGTCATGTTTCCTGTAATGTGATTCCCTTGCCCTCATGTGATCTTGCGCTTGGGTTCTTTGTGTCATGTTTTGATTGGTTCCTTTGTTTCATGTGTAATGTTCTTATTGGTTCATTGCTTTCAGGTCTGTCATTATGTCCTTAGTCCTTAGTATATATAGCCCTCATGTTCCCATTGTCTCTTATCTAGCTTTGTTTATGTACCCGCTGTTTGGTGAGTTTTATGTCAAGTCAAGCTGAGTTCTAGTAAAGTTCATGTCTGCTTTTGTTTATTGCATGGTTTAGTTGTGTTTATTATTATTATTATTATTATTATTATTATTATTTAGTCAAGTTTGACTACATACGGCTGCACTTGGGTTCAGTCGACTTGCCTACAGTTGATTATTGTAAAAGTTTGCCAGCAGTAAAAACCCAGCAGTTTGCCTCCTGTTTCAAGGTGACCAAACCATTTAGGACTATGTTGAGGAGTTCTGTGAACTTTGCCACAAGGTGGCCTTTAATGACATTGCACTAAAAGGTACTTAATGATCATTTTAATTGAAGGCACTATTCTGTGTACTCTGGCCCAGTACTTTCACCTTGCAGTATTACTAAGCATGTCCTCATTTCCTGTTGGAATTACGGATGAAGGGTCCTGCAGTACCCACCACACTAGAGTCCTCCCACGCCAGAGCCTTGTCACGTCATGCCCGCCATGCCATAGCCTCATCAGGTCCAGCAGATGCAGAGCTTGGTTTAACTTTGAACTTACCAACCATGGCCATTGTGGTCTCAAGTCCGGTGCTTTCAAGTCCAGTGATCTCAGCACTTTCAAGTCCAGTGATCTCAGCACTTTAAAGTCCAGTAGTCCATATTCAAGTGGTCTCAGCGCTTCCAATGCTGCTGGTTTCAAGTCCAATGGTCTCAGCATTTCCAAGTCCAGTGGTCCCAAGTCAATATCCGGTGGTCCCGGGGATCATCTCTCTGTCCATGGTGCTTCCAATATTGGCCACAGCTATTCTGTGTTTGTGGGCTGCACAAACTTCCCCAGAGGCAGCGGCATATGCTGCAGCTCCTCCCGAGGCGGTGGCGTCTACTACAGGAAGCCATGTCCACAAACTCATGACACACTCATGCCATGGCCAGGAGGACTGCCCGGGCCTTTGGTCTGGCCTCCTGATCGCTGGTGGTCTTCTGCTCTTCCATGGCTGCCTCATCTCCTGTGCTCATTTGCTCTGCTGTGGTGGTCATCTTGTCTGCCATCTCCACCCTGGTGTTCTCCATCTAGACTGGCTCTCATCCACTGCTTCACGGTCCAGGTCGACCGCCATGCTATGATCCAGGGCCAATTCCACTTCATGGGCCTGGCCCTCCATCCCTCCCCCTGGACCGGCGCCACTCCACCACTCTCCTGGACTTTTTATGCTAAACATTAAACCATTTATGTGTTTTAGCAGTTTATGTACATAACAACGGCTATTTGGGTTCCTGCAAAGACAAACTTTTAAAAACGGGTTTCAACGTGCATGCTTTTTTAAAACGGTCTCTGTGTAAACAACAAAAACGAGAATCTCTGAAAATGATGACATAATGCACATGAATATTACGTGTTCAGTCTATTGTGTTTCATTGCCATCTAATGGCCTGGCAGCACAAAACAGTGTTTTAGTAGTTTTCGTGGATCTGTGTGAATGGGGATCGTTTTGACAATGGTGTCGTCTGTATGCGGAAATCTTCTCAGTTTTCAGCGTATCGTTGTCATGTAAACGTACCCGGAGTTATTTTTCTGTGGCCATGAGAGTTGATAGATTAGTGTTCACTGGATGAACAGGCTAATTTAATTGATTGTAACATTAATTCTGCTACATCAAGTTAATTATATTAACAGCTCCAAATATTCATAATTAACTTTGAGTTATAATATAATTAATCATTCATATTTTCTTGAGCTAATTTGTGACAGGTGTCTTGTTTTCATTGGTTCCTTTGTTGCATGTGTCATGTTCTCATTGGTTTTCATAGTCATGTGTTCCCCTCTATCATGTATTTAACCCCTCATGTTTGCCTTAGTTGTTGTAAAGTTAAAGTCAGTTGCTTTTTTCTATGTTTCCATTCTCCAGGTCTGTTTAATGTCACGTCAAGTTCTTGTTCATGGATTGTTTCATGTTTTGGATTTTGTTTATAGTTTGATCGATGTTCTTGGATTTTCGATTTTCACTGTGAATAAACTGCACTTTGTTTGCTGTGAGTCAGCTCCATTACAGAATATCACAAAATGCAAAACTGAATTAATCTATCATATGTAGTAAAAGACAGTGCTGTAAAAGGTTTTGAGACACAAACTGAATGTCACATGCCTATCCTGTCTTGTGCTGCACATGGGTGTTTTGTTATTTTGGGCCATGTGCTCGTGTCATTGTCCGATCCCTCGCCTTGTTATCTGATTATTGTTTGAGTTCATCCACCTGTTCCCTCCTGATTGGTTTCCCTTTTTCAGTCCCCTCTTGTTTGTATTCTGTGTCGGTACGTTGTCTAATGTCTCCCGTTCCACGTGATCCTCCAGCACGTTTCATGTTCTGTTGTTATTTTGTAATCATTAGTTATGTTTACCCCCTCGTGGGTTTTGTTCGTTTGTAATTAAAGATCATTCTCCTGCACTTGAGTCCTCGCCCCTGTTTGCATTGCACCAGCCGTGACATAATGTACCGACCATGGGACTCAGTGGAGAAGAGGTGCGCAACCAGTCTCCTGTTCGCATTGGGAGCAGATGCTCCAATTTAAGGAGCTAGTCTCCCTCCGTCAGCAGGGGACGGAGGTGAGAGAGTTCAGCCGGGGGTTCAGTAGTGCAGCTGAGGGGCTGAACCGTGGCTAGGAGGCTCGTAAGGATTTATTTAATCATGCGCTTGACGAGCCGATGGACTGGCTGATCCGAAGAACTTTCGATTGGGTCAGTTTTGATGCGATCGTGGAAGGTCTCATTCGTCATCAGGAGAGAATTGCCAGGGAGGTGGTCCCGAGTCCAATGGTCCCTGTTCCGGTGATCCCTGTTCCGGTGGTCCCGAAACGGAGGAGAAGGAAGACTTCCTCCGTGACTGTTCCAGTTCCAGTGGTCCTTGTTCCGGTGGTCCCAGTTCTGGTGTTCCCGAGTCCGGTGGTCCCGAGTCCGGTGGTCCCGAGTCCGGTGGTCCCAGTTCCGGTGGTCCTAGTCCCGGTGGTCCCGAGTCCGGTGGTCCCAGTTCCGGTGGTCCCAGTACCGGTGGTCCCGAGTCCGGTGGTCCCAGTTCCGGTGGTCCCGAGTTCGGTGGGCCGGAGATGGAGGAGGAGGAGAAAGGCCTCAACAACTTGTCCGGTGGCTCCTAACCCAGAGACCATTCCAGAGGTGACTGCCATCCCTGACGTGCCGCCCAGGCACCTCGCTCTGCCTGCGCCGCCCAGGCGCCTCACCCTGACGGCGCCACCCAAGCGTTTCGCCCTGACGGCGCCACCCAAGCATCTCGCCCTGACGGCGCCACCCAGACGCCTCGCCTTGCCAGCTCCGCTCGAGCTGCTCGCCAGCGCTCTCCCAGGGCCTTCGCCGCTGGTCCCGTCCAGCCCAGATCCTTCACCGCTGGTCCCGTCCAGCCCAGAGCCTTCGCCGCTGGTCCCGTCCAGCCCAGGGCCTTCAACGCTGGTCCCGTCCAGTCCCGTTCAGTCCAGAGCCTTCGCCGCTGGTCCCGTCCAGCCCAGAGCCTCCGCCGCTGGTCCCATCCAGCCCGGGGCCTTCACCGCTGATCCCGTCCAGGCCAGAGCCTTCGCCGTCCTGGCCGCCCGATGGGTCGTCTCCGCCGCCCTGGCCGCCCGGGGGAAAGTCTCCACCCTGGCCACCCGAGGGAAAGTCTCCGCCCTGTCCGCCCAAGGGAAAGTCTCCGCCCTGGCCGCCAGATGGACTGTCGTCTCTGCCCTGGCCGCCAGATGGACTGTCGTCTCCACTCTGGCCGCCCGATGGACTGACATTTCTGCCCTGGCTGTTTGCACAGTCTGCTCCGCCCTGGCCCCCCGAAATCTGCGAGCCGCCCAGGCCTCCCAAACCTAAACGTTTTGTTCCGCCCTGGTCTGTCCCTCCCGTCCCGCCCTGGTCTGTCCCTCCCGTCTCGCCTTGGTCTTATGGAGCGTCTGGTAGCCGCTCCGTAGGGAGAGGGTAATGTCACATGCCTATCCTGTCTTGTGCTGCACATGGGTGTTTTGTTATTTTGGGCCATTTGCTCGTGTCATTGTCTGATACCTCCCCCTTGTTATCTGATTATTGTTTGAGTTCATCCACCTGTTCCCTCCTGATTGGTGTCCCTTATTGGTTTACCTTAAGTCCCTTATTCTGTGTCGGTACGTTGTCTAATGTTTCCCGTTCCCTGTGATCCTCCAGCACATTTCATGTTCTGTTGTTATTTTGTATTTATTAGTTATGTTTCCCCCCTCGCGGGGTTTGTTCTTTTGTAATTAAAGATCATTCTCCTGCACTTGAGTCCTCGCCCCTGTTTGCATTGTACCAGCCTGAGACTGGTATGCTGGTATGCTGAGACATGGTATGCTGTCAACTGTCATGCTGATGTCGTGAGTGCACAAGATCTCGCAATACCCCAAATAAATGATATAAAGTTTCTCCTGAGTTCTAACTGCTTTGTTTATTAACTTCCCATCTTCCCAAATAGCTACAATTTGTCTATCACTTTCCATGTTGAGCATTTCCATAATTTTACTGTAACCCAGTTGAAATTACCTTGGGATCATTTAATCAGCCAATTCCGGTAGATCGCAGGTCTCCTTCTTTCCACTAAATTAGTAATATTATATAATTGGACAGCTGTGGGCTGGTTGCAAGCTGTTCAAACAAGTGCATTATTTGTCCGTATTTGTTAAATCTTGAAATTGATCCAGGCTCTGAGACATGGGGTGAATTCAGAAGCTCATACTACTCCTATTTCTGTCATAGAAAGATATAGTAAAAGTAGTACCAGTAGTATAGTATAGTAGGTTCCAAATTCAGCCATTGTTTAAATATGTCAGATACAACAGTTTCATACTGCAAATTCTTCTTGTATCAATTCAGAGGTGGGCTTATTGTTCTAATATTAGTCACTAAAAACTATTTCAGTCCGTCTACTATTAATTCAGTGAGTTACTTGCTGTTTCTTTGTAATTATTTGTAAAATTTACTAGCAATTTCTGAGTGAAAATGGCTTCAAAGTAAATTGAAATATATAAGTATTTTAGTTATTTTTAGTTATTTTTTAGTTATTTTTAAATTTCAAATTGAAAAGTATCATAATTAATTAAATTTTCATTATAAGTATTTTAGTTATTTTTAAAGATTTTAAGTTGCTTAATGTGTCTTTAATTTTTTTTCTTAATTGCAAAATAGTTAGCTCTTGCTGTATGCTTAAATGTAGCAAAATTTTGACAGGTTTATGTTTAAAACAATAACTTAACTGCTTAATTTAATAATAAAAAAAATTGGATTCTATAACTGTTTATACACAGGCTTAAGTACGCAGCCTGTTTTTTAAGTGTATTTTCTTTACTGAATTGACCATCTTTAGGGGAACAAATTAACTTCTGCTTGAGTGTGAATGTCAGATGTTTTCATTCAGATTTGCAGGTGCTGAAGTGTCATTAATCAAACTTGCGTTCTCAAGAGGCTGTTGGCTGCAGCTCTGACTCACAGTGGCGGTTTCTATCCTCCTTTGCATCTTCTCTTTTGTTTGCTCCTCCTGCAGTCTGTCTGTGGGCCACTTGACTTATGCAATTTCAGATTGCATAACTGCAGCATAGCGCATTTTGCCATACATTTATAGTGCAGGAATGTGACTTGAATAATAAAATGGCTTATCCACTGAATTGTCAGCTTCATTAAATTATTCAGGCAATGCAATGGGTACGGACAGGCTCTCCGCCACTGGAGCAGAGAATTGATGCTTGAGAAATAAGAAATCCTTTTTGTTTGCCTATATCTCTGTGTTTTTAATGAAATCAGAGGGCTAAGTCTCCTTTCATTATGTTTACCATTCCTTGCAGCACGGATGGATCGGTTTCAGTTGAGTCATCTGGAACTTTGCATCGAGAGTTTTATTTTGTTTGTTTTTTAATTTATGCCCAAACTACGCTTCCATCTGATATTTTCTATGTGGCAGGATTAAAGTAAACAGTTTAAACAGACACTTTTGCACTCATACAAATGGGTCTTTTACCTCTGAGAGAAACTAGAAAAGTACATTTCTAGTAAAAGGTGAAAGCTGTCCTCCCATGTGACAGATAATTGCAATCTATTATTTTAAATAATGATTTTTTATATAATTTTGTTTACATATTTTCTGAAAAATATAAGAAAGTCTATTTCCAAATATTGAGTCCTTTGAAGTAAAAAAAAAAAAAAAAAAAAGATTATTTCAGGGCATAAAACCAGGCCACTGTTCCTGTTTGTTGGCTGAAATCAGGAAGCTTTTTATTTCCTGCATTAATTGGATTAAATAAATAAATAATATGTATAACCCTAAACCTAACTATGGTCATTTATTCAATCCTTCCCTACACTATTACTGTTGAAATCCACTTACTGACAGGTATATTGGGTTAATTTCAATAATCAAGAGATCAGACAGTATAAGTCATATTATGTTGGCAGTTGCAAATCTACAGTAACTGACTAATAACATTTGCTTGTTTAATGGAGTAAGTCGTTTCATTCAGTTTCCATCAAAGAGGATGTTGAAGACATTCAGAAATATCTCATCACACTCATTTTATCTTGACTTTCTCTTTCTCCATCAGGGTTTCTGTTGGCGTAGCCATCAAGCATGAAGTGGAATTTGTTAAAGAAGAAACCTGCAGCCATGGTTGGCCCTGAGCCCACCGGTGCCAGCGCCCTGACGATGGCCCCTGTTGTTTCTACAACTGCAGACAACTCCACCGAGAATCAGGGCCCAGTCAGCAAGAATGATGTCTTTGGTGACATCAAAAACAAGTTCCTCAATGAGATGGACAAGCTTCCATGTGAGTATATGACTATATGAGCCAGATTTACCAACAGCTTGCGTCAGCACAAACCCTCTTTCGGCGTTAAAAGACTACTGTCAGGATTTACTGACACGCGGTGAAAAATTAGCACTGAAATGACGTGGACACAGTAATTTTGGCGGCTGACATTATTGCATATGCATTTGTAGGATTTTCCTTTCGGATGCAAAATTTATGGGAGGAGAGTTTTAAAGAGTTTTGCTAAGTTTTGCGTTCATCAATTTACAGATATTTGAAGCATTATTTACCGCCCAAAAAACCATGTCTTAAACCAGACGCTAACTGGTAGATTGTGTTGGTCATTATGGAAATGATCTGACTGCGTCTGTGTCCTTTAACTGGCATGTCGTCAGTAGATCACGCGCGTAAATTTCCACTCCCATCTGCACTTTTATGGGATTGCGCTCTCACGCTAATTTGCCCTGTTTAGTAAATCTGTCCCTAGATGTGGTGTAGTGTGATATTATGCATTTCAAAATTCCTGACCAGTTACTGAGATGTCTAACTGTAACACAAGCTCCAAACTCAGCACAGAGCTTTAGTGTGTTGCATTTTTTCTAACTAAATGGACCATGTCAGACAGTACTGTACTGCCTAGAATTGCTCTAGCAAACACTCAGAACATCCTATCAAATCTCTAGCAATCCTAGCATTCTAATAATGCCCGATAAACAACCTTACCACCCTAGCGGCTACAGAGCAAGAGCATAGACACCACCCAGAGCAACGTAGCAACTGCATAGCAACCACTTAGAACACACTAGCAATATTAGCAACCATAGAAACATCCTGTAAACCATCTAGCAATGCCATAGAAAGTGGCCACAACACCATAGAAACCACCCAGAGCTACCTAGCAACTGCAGAGCAACCACTCAGAACACCCTAGCAATGCCCTAGTAACCATGGAACAACTTAGAAAACACAGAGCAACACCCTATAAAACAACCACAACACTCTAGCCACCACCAGGCAATGGACTAGAAACCATCGGAACAACATATCAACTGCATAGTGCCAACTTGGAACACCCTAGAAATGGCCTAGCAACCACCTAACAACACCCTAGTGACCACTCAGAAGATCCTAGTGAAACCCTAGCTGCCATTAAGTACATCCGAGCAATGCCCTAAAAAACAAACACAACACCCTTGCTGCAATTTAGCAATAGCCTAGAAACTAGGACTGTCCCCGGCTAAAGGTTTATGTCGACTCTTGTAGACATTCATTTAAACCATTAGTCAACTAATCACAGGTTTATATTAATTTAATTACTTCAATATATACTGGTGGGAATACTAAACCTTAATGAACATATATAGGCATATTGTAGTCTAGTCCAAGCTTATGCACACGCATAAAGCTTGCCGCAAAGTACTGGCAAAAGATTATGAATGTATCAGAATGAAATAGCAAAGAGACATTTTATTTATTAATAATCTAGTGTGTTCTGAGTCAGTGTCAGATGCAAACGTGAAGTTGACTATGTTGACTTACGAAAATTGGCCATAGTTTAACTACACATAAAACTAAAAAAACATGGTTAAACCATAGTAACCACAAATTAACCATGGTTTTGCTTCACTAACCATAGTTTAATCATAGTATTTGTAGTAAAACTGTGGTTATACAAATGGTAATCAATCCACTAAAATAAAACATGGTTACAAATTGCATAATCAGAGAGTGTTTGTATTCAATTCAAATTGGTTTGTATGAAAGTAAACATTTCAAGCTTTCTACAGATATATTTCTAATGTCTGTGAGGTAAGAATAATCTGAGTTTTGGTTCATTTTTGAGACATGCTCCAGTACACGGAGACTGAGATGGCAGAAAACGCATCCTGTTTGTTTCTTATATATTTTACAAAAGCACAACGTTTTGTAATTATTGTGAAAAAATGGAGGTGCTGACGCAATCACTTACATGTCATGCTATATTCTCGCTAATACTTTAGCTTCCACACTCCGAACAAATACTTGGATATGCGCCTAATAAAAGCGCACATTTAGGTTAACGTTAGAGTGAGTGACCATGTAAAGTTGCAACTACTTGCATGTTTCAATAATAAGCCATATTTGAGATCGGTGAATTATAGGCGAACGTTTGGATTTCCTGCCCAGCATATTGTAATTACCAGAAGAACCCGCCGTTAATGATCTGTCCCTCACAGACTTCTCGACTTCGCCACTTCCTGCAGAGTTTTTATTGTTGTTGTTGTCCTGCAACTAACCGACTAATACAATTTTGTTCGATTAAGCCTCTTCTCGTCGTCTAATGTTTAGTTGACTATTAAGGGGCAGCCACTAGAAACCCAGATCCAGAGCAATCTGGCGACTGTATAGATGTTCAGAACACTGAAACAACACCAGAGCAACCACTCATAATACCCTAGCAATGCCCTAGCAACCATCTAACAATGCCCAAGTGATCGCCTAGCAATTCTGTAGAAAACTTCAAGAGTAAACATAAGTAGTAGCAACTGCTTAGCTTCAGTGGGCAACCAGCCCCGGGCTACAGGGTGATTTGCTGCTGGCAAGTTAAGTAATGGTCCTGTTCTGTATTGATCAAGGGCTAATGGCGAAGACAATCTTGGCTCTTTTATGGCTCTGATAAATCTTGATTTGTATTTACAGCCTCTTGTTCTCTGTCTTTCTCTCACTCTTAGTGCCTCCCTGGGCCATCATCGCCATCGCGATTGTAGCTGTGGTCCTCATCCTCACCTGCTGTTTCTGCATCGTTAAAAAGACCTGCCTTAAGAAGAAAAAAAACAAGAAGGGAAAAAAAGGGAAGGGAGAGATGGGAATGAAGAACATGAAGGGAGGAGAGGTACGACCACCTGACACCAAAGCTCTTCAGCCTTAAAGGGATAGTTCACCCCAAAATGATAAACTATCATCAAAGAGTACTCCCTCATCCTGATTAAGCCCTGTATTTTTTCTCATGACATAAAATGAGATGTCACACAAAATGTCCAAGTTCTTTAAGAGACAATAAAAGTAGAGAGTCATTCATAATGCCACCAAAATGATATAGAAAAGTGTTATTTTGAGATCACTGAGATACTGTTATTATTTTATTAAAATTTTGAACTAGGTTTTATTTTTATATTTTAAGTAAATTAAAGTTTTATTAATTTTGTTGTACGTTTATATTTTTATAGTTTTTTATGTTTATATCGTTTTTTAAAGTTTTTTTTTTTTAGATTTAGTTAGCTAAATTGTATGGCCTCACTCGTATGAATTCTTGCAATTTTTGCTTAATCGTACATATTTTATGAGTTATGTGATTTCATATTTCATGTGATTTCCCAATTCATATGAATTACCTAGTCCTGACCCCGCCCCTAAACCTACCCATCACTGGGGTTTAGACATATCTTACGAATTTGTACAAATTAGGTAATTCGAATTCGTATGAATTAGCCACCTCTTAAAATGCAAACAAATTGTTTGCGAGATGGCGTTAAAATATCACCATTCACATTAATTGAATGGTAAAGCGGCTGCTTGCACATTCTGCTAAACATCTCCTTTCATGTTTCACAAATGAGAAGAAAATGTGAGAGTGACATGAGAGTTAGTAAATTATAACTAAAATTTAAATTTTCGGTGAACTATTCCTTTAAAACTCCAGTCACGGCTGTGTTAAAAGAGACAGAAAGATTAACGTTTTTCCACTGCCTAATTTCCGACTGTTGCTAATGAGTATAATAGCGTTCGAGACATATCTAATTCGAATCTTTTCCTTGTTTATGGCTTTTAAAGCTTTTGCTCGTGCAATATATTTAAAAGACTCAGCAATCACAAAACACCAAAGCTTGATTTAAAAATGTCTTTGTTACTACGTCACATATCCTTAATATAGCTTCTGGGTCAAGCAAATGGATGGTTGGTATTCTGGAAAGATTTTTCAGCCATTTAATATTCATGGAATATAAAATATTCAGTGTTGTACGTCATTTGCTGCCTGTAAAGCAGGAAAGCTACATGAAAGATTTCCCGCCACATCAATTCATTTGCCGTGTTCATATAATTTGGTTTCCAGAAGAATGTATGTGCTGTTAATCTCTTGTGCTTTTGTGTTAAAAATGACACATTTTCCAGCAAATGCACAGCAACACTAAATCTCTTTTTTTTAATCTCTGTTTTGGAAGTAAAATAGCTGAAGCTAAAGCGTTTTGCTATATTTGCTGTGTTGTGTCAGATCCCGCTGTGTGCTGTATGTTTGCTATTGTGACAAGCTAATTTTCCTTTTGGAATCATTAAAGTTCTGTCTGTCATATCCTAATATATAATTTTCTTTATAAATAGTCTTGGAGAAAAAAAAAAGTTGTTGTGCTAAAACACCATCATTATTTATGGGAGACCAAGGGCTATTGTAACTTCTTTTTTTTTTAAAGAATACTTAATGCATATCTATCCGCTTGCTTTTTGTAAGTATAAGTATTTTATATACCCATTTATATGTCACAAAGTAACTCTTAAATAGATGTATAATGAGAATGACAAAACTATGAAGTTAAATCAAATAAAAAGTATCTCAAATGATACACTGTCTCAAATAACAGCGCACTTCAAAATAATTTGATTGCTTTAATACCTATTAATATTATTTAATAATTTTCACCTTTATATATTGTTAATTTGTTTAACTGTCGGTAATAGTTAAATGCAATGTATATATGCAATGTATTATTAATGTATTATCCAATAACATAATGTGTCTATTTAAAGTAAAATGTGTCATTTTTGATACATGTCCATTAAGTGTTATTTGATTTCCTCTACTTGATTCTGTATTCTGTGAGTTCAATCTCTTCCTCTCTCTCCATTTCTTCATCTCTCTCTCTATCCTCCCCGCTTTGTGTCTGATATGTGCTCCGTGTATCTTGACTGTCGTGGACCTGACATCTTACGGTAGGTGTGACATGGCTTGCAGCGCCCCTCTCTGACCGCCTGGTGAAAGCTCAAACCAGGGCTGGGGAAATGGGCTATGAAATATGGCTGGGAATGAAATATTTGGCTTCTTCTTGAGTCTTGCAAGCTTCAGGGGTGCTGAGGTTGCTGAAGGACTAGTTTGGGGTTGGTTTGGGGAGGGCTCGCATTCCACCAGTTTGACATGCCACATAAACACTGGTGGTTTGGGGGGTTAAAGCCAAACGGGTAGAAGGAATGGCCCTTTAGAATTGTATGTGCATTTGGTTATGAACTTAAACTTCATCCTAGCTTTTTAAGAGACACCAACACACCAATCCTCACTAACATGCATGTTGAAAGGGTACGGTTGGTGGTTTGTCCTCTAAAAGCTGCTCCACCTATTTAATGTCATGATTTGGTTCCTTAATTTATTGTCTTAATTATTTCTTTATATAAGATAAGTTGTTATTCAACAAACCTGCATATCTGCATAGTTTAAACCTTTCTTAAAACAGTTAGCCTGTAAAAGAAAGCAGGAGAAATGTCCAGATGAGGTGAAGCAGCATTTGAGACAAAGCCCAATGCATGCCCTTCATACAGGCACCAGTGAATGACCATGACTTGACTTGAGAGTAACTTTCCTGGATGACCCATTGTGTGGAAACAATCAAAGAATCTATTACTTTCTTCCTGAAATGTAGAGATAAGCCGTGGGATGAAGTAGGTGGCGTGGGAAACGGCCTTTCACCAGGAGACCTATTGCAATGGTTTAGTTTGTTTCATTACTTTTGTATATATATGTGTGTGTGTCGGTGCGCACGCGCATGTACTTTTATTGCACTTTAGTTTGAAATACCGTTAAAGAACATGTTCTCCTATCCCAGTGCTTAAAGGTACAGTAAGTGATTTCTGAGAAACACTATTGATATTTGAAATCAACCCAAACAATTACAGCCCTCCCTTCATTCTCAGCCCACAAAATGCAGAAACAACACAACCTCGGCATATGGTTTTTTTAGCCCTTCCCTCTTAGGTCACTCCAAAATAGCTTTTCTAATATTATCAGGTGTCCTAAAGCTCTTGCCTGATCATAACTAGTGATATTCCTCTGACCTTGTTTCTTTTGCAATGTCTCTCAGCCATCTCTCTATCTACAGTGTTTCTTCAAATCTCCCTCTTGCTCACCCTCTGTCCTCCCCCATCATGAGTGGACACACACCCAACTGCTGATTGGCTAACTCTCTCCTCCCCCGCCATGAGTGAACACGCCCCCTACTGCTGATTGGCTCACTCTCCTCCCCTGTCATGAGTGAACACACCCCCTACTGCTGATTGGCTCACTCTCTCTCCTCCCCATCATGAGTGAACACGCCCCCTACTGCTGATTGGCTCACTCTCTCTCCTCCCCCATTATGAGTGGACACGCCCCCTACTGCTGATCGGCTCACTCACTCTCCTCCCCCATAATGAGTAACACGCCCCCTACTGCTGATTCGCTCACTCTCTCTCCTCCCACATCATGAGTGAACACCCCCCCTACTGCTGATTTGCTTACTCTCTTCTCCCCCGTCATGAGTCGACTCGCCACCACTGCTGATTGGCTCACTCTCTCTCCTCTCCAATCATAGGTGTACACGCCCTCTACTGCTGATTAGATCTCTCTCTCCTCCCCTATCATGAGGGAATATGCCACCCACTGCTAATTGGCTCAGTCTCTCCTCCCCCTTCATGAGTGACATGCCCCCTACTGATGATTGGCTCACTCTCTCCTCCCCCATCATGACTGTACATGCCCCCTACTGATGATTGGCTCACTCTCTCTCCTCCCCCATCATGATTGGACATGCCCCCTACTGCTGATTGGCCAAAAAGTGTGTTGTGCTGCTTGTTCCTATCCACTTTCAACAGCGTTTCTCAAAAATCGCTTACTGCATCTTTAATGTAAACAAAGTGTTACTGTCACTTTTCATCAATTTAATCTTTCCTTATTGGTCAAACATCTAAATATTCATTATATATGTGCAATTTATGTATTGCTTTCAAAAACAAAATTTTAAGAATCTACAACTACTTTTAAATAGCCCTTACTGAAGATGCTTTTAGGTGCTTTCACCCCATGTCAGAATTGCTGTAATTATGAGATTTTAACTCGTAAAAAGCATTAACTCATAATTACAACTTATAAACTCAGAATTCTTGGAGAGCTCCGACTTGTACCACCTGACTGCTGCAGGTTCATTTTGGCATTGATAGTGACATTTGGCATTTCACATTGCCATAGAAACGTTTAACAGCTCAGAGTAGAATGTCACGGGTTGTCATCCCATAATTACGGTAATTACGACATGGTGTGAACGCAGCATTTGTCCCCATGATGAAGTAGGCGTACAGATGATGTAGGCTAAAAGAGCAATGCTAACTATTCAAACACTGGTCTTGGGCTCAAACTATTTTGAGCCGGGACTGTCTATTTATCCAACTAATGACCTGGAAAACCTGTTTAAAAACAATCATTATCTTTGCACATCACTGAGGTAGTGGTGCCGAAATTACACACTTCACCTTTGATATCTCACTGCCAATAACTTTAATTTATCATGTAAAAACCTTTTTAAAAGGTCTTCATGATTAATAATTTCTCCTAACGCACATACATTTTCTTGGTTGTTGACAAATAAAGTACATCATACATTTTGGGCACATAACAGGCCAGTATTTATTCTTGGAGTAGGGAAGAAGCTGAAATTATGAACTTAAATCATAATGCAATATGGTTAATCATTACATGCTGATTTGATCACAGGGCTGTTGGTGCAAATAATCGTTTATTGTGAGTGATTGATTACTCCTTCACCGTTTCTTATTCCATCTGCCACCTTTACTAAGATGAATGTGCCGTAACTTAGCATGACTGCTTCTGAATGCTCAATGCAAGTTACGTGAGAGAACCACCGCACACTTCATATTAAGAATACTGCATTAGTCTGTTACATCATTAATCATCCTCCAGATTTAATGCCAGCATCGCAATGATTTTATTCACTATGGCTTGAACAATTATGCAATTAATACGGAACATTTTCAGACTGTGCATTTTGTGTCTTGGCATGCATGAATGCATTCTACCATGTCAGTTAAAATATAAGAAATGGTGCTTTTTTATGTATGTGTGTGTTAGAGAGAGTGTCTCGTGTTTTTGAATTTGTGTGGGTATGTATATTTGGGTGAGTTGTCAGGAAGGACGAATCCTCACCCCAAGCATATTTTGTTCTATTTAGAGACATTCTGATTCAACTCTTTTCGTTCGTCTTGTATTCTTGTATTTATTTTATTTTCTTGTTTTTCCCAAAGCTGAACCAGACATCTCCATCTATGTAAGCTAATATTTGCTGTTTCTCTAGCATTGCGTTTGAGGCTTCATAAATTCTTCATCGTGCATAACACATGCTTGATCTCATGAACAGTCACAGTGGGGACCTGGTATAAACCCGCTGGGGGACACTGCTAACCCCAAAAGCAGTGTTAGTCATGTAACAGGGTTATGTAGCACATTAACTCTATCTCTTTCAGAGGACACAAATGCTATAGCAGATTGAGACTTTTGGTTATCAGCATAAAGTCTGGTCTACTTTACTGCTTACAGGGAAGTAATCAACAAACATTCTTCAAGTAACATTTATAGAACATTCTTTCAAAGTTGTCTGGTCTTTAATATTGTTATTAAAACATACATTTATTCATGGCGCGATTTAGTTGGATGTTTGCAAAATTATCAAATGGAATGTTCCCTTAAAAGAAGATAGTTTGAAGAATGTTGCTAATCAAACAGTTCATGGTCCCCATTGACTTCCACAGTATTTTTTCCCCCTCCATATTATGGAAGTCAATGGGGACCATCAACTTTTTGGTTACCCATATTCTTCAAAATGTCTACTTTCGTGTTCACCAGAAGAAAGAATCAGGTTAATTTTGGGGTGAACTATCCCTGTAATGATCGTAAAGTCCAAGAAGAAATTTTACAAAAAAAATTGCGCGTTTTGAAAATTCAGAGAACATTTGAAAATTACGTTTTCATAATGTTAGTTACTAGTATATATTTTTGTTAGCTGCGTATTCTGGACAAGAACCGCATATCTATGTAATTGGAAAATCTTAAAGGGATAGTTCGCCCAAAAATGTTAATTCTGTAATAATGTACTCACCCTCATGTTCCAAAACCATAAGACTTTTGTTCATCTTCGTAACACAAATGAAATCTGAGATTTCTGTCCTTCCATTGAAAGTTCATTCCACCAAAATGATGATGCTTCAAAAAGTTAATATATTTTACATAGTGTACTTGATGTACCCTGGTGTTAAATCTGTTCATCTTCTAAAGTGATTGTGTCTCTTTATAAGATTTAAACAGCTTGATAAATATTGATTACTATTACATTCTCTTTATGAGCATTTTAAATCAAAGTTTTGGTGGAATGATCCTTCAATGGAGAAACCGAAATTTGTGTTCTGAAGATTATCAAACATTTTATTGGTTTGGAACAACATGAGGGTAAATAAATGACAGAATTTTCATATTTTTGGGTGATCTCTTTGCACTGGTGATAGACCAAGATTTAAAAACCTCATTCAAATATTAACACGTTCACAAACGATTATAAAGAAAACACAGGAGAAGTTAAAGTAAATGTGGGCATAGACCTTCAACACCTTTTCTGTCCACTCAAATGTTATAAGTACATACTATTTCCTACAAAGTGAATAATATAGTTATGAACAGAGTAATTTATTCTCTACTCAGTGCCTCAAACCTCACTTGGCAAATCCAGCAACAAATAACAGCGCCCACATTCCAAATTATTGGAAGAATTTTAGTAGCAACGAATGTTTCATAGACTCTCAACGACACTGGCCTTGACTTATCTGCAAAAAGAAAATATTAAACTATTTTCACCAGAAAACATGTCATTATTTCTCTGTCCTGCAATTCATTTGATTTTTCTTCTTTTATGATTACACTACAAAGTTATGTTTAATTAAATCCAATCAAAATTGTGTTAGAGTATATTCTATTGTATAGATAGCTCAGAATAAAGATAGCCTTGTAAAGAAATGTTTCTGTGATATTCAATTACAGCACAGGGCACAAAAGTATTAATTACAACAGAACCATTATATGAAATTAAATCACCAACAGATTAAATGATGATATGAGTTCATTAAGATTCACTTCAGCTTTTTTCCATTGTCATTTTGAGGAGCAGCAGGGAGGAACCGTGAGAAATAATGATGTGTAAAATAACTCTATTTCTGCTCTTGTACTGTGATCTTTAGTATCTGTCTGCCACCACATTTCTTCCAAATTGTCCATCATTTTACATTGTATATGTGTGCTGATATGAGTATTGGCTTTAAAGCGCCAACACTTCCCTTCTGTATCTTCTGAATCTTTTCTTCCTGTGTAAAAAAGGACAGACTGCTTTAGGACTAGAATCCTTCTGTCTATCATTCCCTCTACAAAAGTAATGTAGATTGTTGCAAATGGTGTCATGAAAGGAAAAGTGAAATCAAGTCATGTTGCTATGAAGGTCATCGCTGACACAGTTACATACAGTAACACCCGGGTGGCTTGACACCTGGCAAACTTCAGGTAAACGGAGTATTGGCCCAAAGAACCATGATTGGGGAACTTCATTTACCTTCCATCACCTTTTGTTCTAGTTTCTCCTGTAACGGCCATCTGTGCTTTTGTCTCTCCAGAAACAGGAAGAGGATGATGATGAAGAAGATATAGACGTGGGATTGACTGAAGAGAAAGAGGAGGAACCTAAAGAGAAGGAGAAGCTTGGAAAACTACAGTTCTCCCTAGACTATGACTTCTCAGACAACAAGGTAACTTGGTCACTTTACTTTTTTCAGTATGTTTAAAACAAACCAGCTTTCATATCTAAAGGGAAAGAGAAATGTGTTAAACTTCCTTGTAACCAATCACGTCAACGAGTGGATCTCTGAGCTGGTGTGAGTGAGTGGAGGCGGGGGTAATTAGCATATTCATACAGCCACGTATACTAAATGAGGCAAGGGTGTAGAGTTACATTCAAGCTATTTTAAGGCATGAAGAAATGTTTTTAAGGAAAAATATGTAATTTTGGTGAAAGATGGGTTTTAAGGGATAAAATTATTGAATGCAAGGTGACTTTAACCACCGCTTTTGATAATATGCACATAGAAATTTGACTGATCCTTGACGCAATCGTCGACAGCAACACAAAGTTTTTTTTTAATATGTTGTAGTTCCCTTTCGAGGGAACTCGGACTGCGTCGAATGACACTTTGGGGGAACGCCCCTCAGCGTAGCACCTCTGAAGTATGAATGAAACTAAGCCAATCTCTAATTGGTATTGCGTCATTACGGAATGTGTGACGGCATACAAGCGGAAGCTATAAAGGACGCCGGCACACATGAGATGTCAGCTTTCTGTTCTTCAGCAAGCGCTCTCTGTTGTTGTATGTCTTATTTGGTGCTGTCTGTCAGTTACACAAGCACATATACATATTATCTATCATGATGAGTGCGAGTTTCAGACGTTGTGTGCATCCCTGCCCTTGCTATATTACGGGTGGGGACACACATCGTTTGTGTGTGCATTGTTTGGGAATGCAGCACGCGCAGGCAGCTCTCGATGGGGCTTCTTGAAAGGATTGTGAAGCTTTATCGATCCGTGTGCTGCGTTCCCGCCTGGCCATTTTTAATGAGGATGGCCAGGCTCGCGAGCCCCGTGGTGCGGGACCCGCGTCCGCCGAGGCGGCGCGGTGACGCTCTTCATGGGGCTCGCAGATGGATCTGGGTGACGCTCTTCATGGGGCTCGCAGATGGATCTGACAGGGGATCCTGAGACTGGTTTCAGGAGGCGAAAAAGCAGTCTGCAGCCTTCAGACAATACCTCCCTCGCCGCTCAAAACCAAAGAAGCCTGCCCCCAGTGGGCAGCCGCAGCCAGCCTCCAGCTCCTCCGCCTACAGACAGGTGCAAAAGGAGAGCGTTCCGTCTAGAGCCCCTCCTCAAGGAGCCTGGGGGCATAGTAGACACTCTCAGGCGAAGCCTCAGCAGCAGCAGGGCGACCTGAGGGCCGTCCTGCAGGCTAAAAAAGCTTCATCCAAGAGGTCCTAGCCAGCCTAGGTCCTTTGCGGGCAGCCCCAACCGTGGCGGAGAGATCGAGGTCGCCTCCTCCGCAGAGCCCGCAGGAAATCGATGTCGACTTCCCGGCGCCAAGTGCGCTTTGGGGCCAATCGGTCTCCAGCAAATGGTCTGGACTGCAGTCGACCCAGTGCAGGGTTGGGTATTGGAACAGTAGGTAAACTCCCTGCTGGTATAGGAGGCTATAGAACGTATTCCTCCACCGGACAGGTAGTCCGGGTTTTACAGCCGCTACTTTATAGTTCCCAAAAAGGATGGGGGGTTGCGTCCGATTATAGATCTCAGACACTTGAATCGTTCTCTGATGCGATTCAGGTTCAAGATGCTCACTATTCCCATCATCGTGAGTCAAATTCAATCCGAGGATTGGTTTGTCACGATACATCTAAAGGACGCATACTTCCACATATCCATCCTTCCATCTCACAGGAAGTTCCTGAGGTTCCGGGGGCGAAGCGTACCAATATCGGGTTCTTCCGTTCGGCCTAGCTCTCTCCCCACGCACATTTACCAAATGTATGGATGCAGCTCTAGCACCCCTGAGTCTCCAGGGCATCAGGGTACTCAATTATATCGACGACTGGCTGATTCCGGCCCAGTCACAAGAGCTGACGGTTCGGCATCGAGATGTCATCCTCGCCCACATTCAAAGCCTGGGGTTGAGACCCAACACGAAAAAGAGCGTGTTGACACCAGCCCAGAGAACCACGTTTCTGGCAGTGGTGTGGGACTCTGTCACGATGCGGGCACGATTGTCTCCTGCAAGAATCAAGTCCATTCTGGCCACAGTGTCCAGGATAGAGCTAGGCCAAGCCATTACTGTGTACATTTTCAAAGAGTGTTGGGGCTCATGGCAGCTGCGTCCAACATTATTCCATTTGGCCTGCTGCACATGAGGGCCCTCCAGTGGTGGTTGAAAACCAAGGGGTTCTCCCCGAGGGGGAACCCGTTCCGCATGATCAGGGTTACGCGCAGATGCCTTCGTTCCCTATCTATGTGGAAAAAAGCTTGGTTTCTGTCCCAAGGTCCAGTATTGGGAGCGTCATGTCGCCGGAAAACCGTTTCGACAGACGCCTCCTTCACGGGCTGGGGCGCGGTCATGGACGGCCGCTTTACGACAGGCCTATGGCAGGACTATCATTCCTCCTGGCACATAAACTGCCTGGAGATGTTGGCGATGTTCCGAGCTCTGAGGAGCTTCCTGCCAGACCTCAAAGGTCATCATGTCCTTGTGAGGTCAGACAATATGTCGGTAGTGGCCTATTTAAACCATCAGGGGGGGCTGAGGTCTCGCCCTCTATGCAGACTGGCGCATCAGATCCTCCTGTGGTCCCAGGGGAAACTGTTATCTCTAAGAGCAACCTACATCCCAGGGAGTCAAAATCAGGGAGCAGACATCCTGTCGAGACAGGGGCTGAGGCCCGGGGAATGGAGACTCCACACCGAGGTGGTGTCCGTCGGGACGGGATCAGTCTACTGCTGGTAGCCCCGTTGTGGCCGGCCCGAGTATGGTTCTCAGACATTGTATCGCTCATAGACGGCCCTCCGCGGGAGATTCCCCCCGGGAGGGACCTGCTGACACAGGCAGAGGGCTCAATATTTCACCCTCGGCCCGAGCTATGGAAGCTGTGGGTCTGGCCCCTGAGGGGGCACAGTACCTAGAGGCTGGCCTATCAGCTGGAGTAGTGGAGACCATACTCAGCTCTAGAGCTCCCTCCACGAGGAAACTGTACGGCTTAAAGTGGAATCTCTTTACCAATTGGTGTAGAGATCGTGAGGTGGATCCAGTTAACTGCCCAGTGGCTTCAGTTCTGGAGTTCCTCCAAGATCGCTTTTCAGCTGGTCTTACCCCGTCCACACTCAAGGTGTACGTGGCTGCCATTGCGGCTTTCCACGCTCCTCTGGGTGATGGGCCTCTGGGGAGACAGCAGTTGGTCGTACGTTTCCTCCGTGGGGCTTGGAGGATGAGACCTGTGGCTTGTACCAGGGTTCCCTCAAGGGACCTGGCAGTGGTTCTCCAAGGGCTGGCCGAGGCCCCCTTCGAACCACTGGAGTCGGCTGAGGCCAGGAACCTTTCCCTTAAGGTGTTTTTTCTGTTGGCCATTACTTCTCTGAGGAGGGTAGGAGATCTCCAGGCGCTCTCTATATCTAACGGGTGCCTGGAGTTTGCTCCAGTCGACATTAAAGCCATCCTACATCCTAGGCCGGGCTATTTGCCTAAGGTGCCATCTAATGCGGCACGGCCTACGGTTCTGCAGGCTTTTCATCCTCCACCTCACGTGACGGTGGATGAGGAGAGACATCATCTACTCTGCCCTGTCAGAGCTCTAAAAATATACATTCAGAGGTCCTCTTCATGGCGGAAGTCAGACCAGTTGCTGGTGTGTTTTGGGTCGCCCAAGAAGGGTCTTCAACCCTCCAAACAGACCATCAGCAACTGGATTGTCCATGCTATTTCCTTGGCCTACCAGGTGCGCAATCTGTCTTCACCTTTGGCCGTGAGGGCTCATTCAACCAGAGGCATTGCGTCCTCTAGAGCCCTCCTCTCGGGGGCCCCAATCCAAGAGGTCTGTGATGCAGCAGGATGGGCCACCCCCCACACCTTTATTAGGTTTTACAGTCTGGACATCCCGTCTACGCCTGGCACTCTCGTGCTCTCGTCCTAAGTGTGCCTGTGAGCGGCTTCACACTAGGACAGGCAGGGCGCATTGTGGCATAGTGGGTACTCGTTCCCCCAAAGTGTCATTCGACGCAGTCCGAGTTCCCTCGAAAGGGAACGTCCTCGGGTTACGACTGTAACCCTTGTTCCCTGAGAAAGGGAATGAGGACTGCGTCCCTTCGCCACGCCTTCCCCTGCCTGGGAGCGCTTGCTTCATCACAGAAGCTGACATCTCATGTGTGCCGGCGTCCTTTATAGCTTGCGCTTGTATGCCGTCACACATTACGTAATGACGCAACACCAATCAGAGATTGGCATAGTTTCATTCATACTTCAGAGGCGCTATGCTGAGGGGCGTTCCCCCAAAGTGTCATTCGACGCAGTCCTCGTTCCCTTTCTCAGGGAACAAGGGTTACAGTCGTAACCCGAGGACGTTTTATGTAGTAAATGAGAATCGATAAAAAAATGATTGGCTATATTTTGAGACAAAGGGCTTGCTAATGATTTTTCGGTCTTGTTCAAGGTAATAACAGCAACAGTTTTTCAATAACGGAAGAATTTTTAAAAGTATGGTATTTGGGGTAAAAGTAAGGCACAATGATGAACATGATAAACAGCTGGCTGACTTTTCCATTAGTTGACATGACAGTTAGATTAAGATGACAAATATCATATATCAAATTTGGGTGTCCACCTCAGAGATAATCACCATATTTCTAATGAAACCATCCTATTAAAAAAAATTTATATTAACCATATAATATAATAAAATATCATATGTATATGTTACAACTGTAAAGCTTTATAAGATTATTATGGGATCTCCTATAATGCTTTCAGAATCTTTAATTTTGTTTCTATATTTTTTTAAATAAACATATTTTAATGACAAAAATTAATTAATTTATTTGTCAAAATAAACATAAAATAGTATAAACTTTGCTAAAAGGATTGTTTTGAACAAGTATTAACTTAGCATCACAAGCGTTTGTAGGAACTCAAAGGCAAAGGCAGATGAATAAAGTTCCAAATGACTCGGTCTAGATTTATGTTAACACCCTGTATACACCAATTTTTTACATCATTGAGATACCATTATAGTTTTTAGTAATATTTTTAATTTGTTTGTGAATTTAGGGTGAAGTTTTTGTGATTTTGTGTGTATTTAAAAAAAAAAAAAATGTACATGAAATAATTTTTATTTCAGTTTTAGTTATTTTAGTAAATCAATATAAACAAAACTAAATCCTATAGGGGAAAATCGGCTTGAAGAATGGATGGATGGATGGATGGATGGATGGATAGATGGATGGATGGGCGAACGTTATAAATTAAGCCTTGGCAGCTAGTGGATATAAAATACTATTACTTCACTTTTATTTATTTTGTTTCTATTTTATTTTATTTCAGTTACTTTTATTTCAGGAAAAGGATATACTTTCTGGTTTTAGTGTTACTCAGCTATGCGGTCACTTTTACCTTTGTTTGGTTAATTTCAATGGGCAAAATTCAGTTATTTCGAATAGGAATAAACTCAATCTAGAATTTTACAGATATACCAGCGTTTTCAAGTTGGTCACACTGATTCGCCATGTTGTCCAATTGAAATCTGCTTGGTTTGAGAGGTGCAACAGACAATTGACCTCTTTTGTCTGCAAAATTTGCCTGCTATTGGGAGCACACCTTTAGATGATCTAAGATAAGGAAAGGGGAAAATCCTTTTGATTTCATCTAGTTTTGAAAAAGTTTCAACTTAGGGACTCTCTGAAGTCAAATACAATGTAATAACATATTTTCCTTACACCTTGAATACGTGTGTATTTTAAAGATCGACACTCTTTTACAATGTAGCTGACAGTGGGGATCCTGCAAGCTGCAGATCTTCTCTCCATGGACAGTGGCGGCACCTCTGACCCGTACGTCAGAGTTTTCATTCTCCCAGACAAGAAGAAGAAGTATGACACCAAGGTGCACAAGAAAACCCTTAACCCTGTCTTCAATGAGACTTTCAACTTTAAGGTAGAGTATCTATTTCAGTACAGTTCCAGTTAACGTCATCATCAAATGTGTGCAGAGCAGGGTTTTGACACCCCGATCACTACTCTGTCCCGGCACTCATGAGCTATTGTTAATTTCTAGATTGCGTTCACTGAAATGGGAGGAAAGACTCTGGTCATGTCTGTGTACGACTTTGACCGTTTCTCGAAGCACGATGTGATCGGTGAGGTGAAGATTCCCATGAACACCCTGGACCTGGCACAACCCATCGAGCAATGGAGAGACCTGGACAGCGCAGAGAAAGAAGAGGTAAACCTGTCCTTCATCTGTCATTCTGATTGTTAACGAGCAGCTGTCGCCATCTAATAATAGACGCCCATTATGTTTCAAATGCTTTCATGTAATAATTTCTACCTTAACACGTGTTACAAATGTGATGTTCCCTTTAGCAAATAATTGAAGGACTATCTAAAAACTGAAGAGACACTATTCACTGAAAATGAAATCTGTTTTTTAAAAATGATCATTATGACTTCATTTACACCCTCATGTTGTTCCAAACCCGTTTCTTTCTTTTTTAGACCACAGATGGAGATTGAATGTTCATGCTGCTCTTTTAAAAACATTTTAAAGTTAACAGTGAAGAAAAATACCATAGGGGTGCATAGTCCATAGCTTTCTGAGGATAAGACAGAAATTATGTTGTTGTTCACTGGAAATGTTCCTAATCAGATCTAGTTTGTAAGATTTAAATATGCAAATAAAAATATACAAACTGATGAGCCAAAACATAACCATCTGCTTAATATGCTGTTGGTCCTCCGCGTGCTGCCAAAACAGCACTGACCCGCCGAGACATGGACTCTATGAGACCCCTGAAGGTGTGCTGTGGTCTCTGGTAACCAAGACATTAACAGCAGATCCTTTAAGTCTTGTAGGTTGCGAGGTGGAGCTGCTGTGGATTGAATGTCTTGATCCAGCACATCCCACACATACTCAATTGGATTAAGAACTGGGGAATTTGGTGGCCAGAGCAACACCTTGAACTCTTCATCATGTTACTCAAGCCATTCCTGAAAAATGTGTGCAGTGTGTCAGGGTGCATTATCCTGCTGAAAGAGGCAAGTTCCACCAGGGAACGCTAGTGTCATGAAGGGGCTTACTTGGTTTAGGTAGGTGGCACGTGTAAATTGATGTCCACATGAATGACTGGACCAAGGGTTTCCCAGCAGAAAGTTGCCCAGAGCATCACACTCGCTCCCATCCTGGTGCCATCACTTCCACAGTAAACGGTGCACACGTACACGGCCGTCCACATGATGTAAAAGAAAACGGGACTGGTCAGACCAGGCGACCTTCTTCCACTGCTCTGAGGTCCAGTTCAGACACTCACGTGCCCATTGTAGGCTTTTCAGCGCTGGACAGGGTTCATGATTGGCACTCTGTTTGGTCTGCGGATAAGCAGCCTCATACACAGCAGAGTGAGATTCACTCTGTGTTGTGACCAACACTATCTCATGACCAATTCGTACGTATTTTACCAGGTGGCTATTTCATACAAATTCGTATAACCTCACTCGTACGGATTCATACAATTTGTCTAATAATGGGTAGATTTAGGGGTGGGTTAAGGGGTAGGTCCTTCATACGAATTGATACGAATTGGGCAACTCGGAAAATACGTACAATTTAACAAAAATCATACAAATTCGTACGAATTACTCACCTCGTAAAATATGTATGAATTGCCATGAGTTCGGGTTGGTTGTGACACATTCCTTCTATAACATCATTAAAATTTTGTGTGACTTGTGCCACAGTAGAGCTTCTGTTGGCTCGGACCAGACGGTATAGCCTTTGTAGCCCTTGTGCGTGATGAGCCTTGGGTTCCCAACACCGCCGGTTTGTAGTTTGTCCCTCCTCGGACACTTGGTAAATTCTCACCACTGCTGGCCTGGAGAAACACCACAAGTCTTGCCATTTCAGAGACACTCTGACACAGTCGCGTTGCCATAACTGTTCGGCCCTTGTCACTCAGATCTTTAATCCTGCCCATTTCTCCGGCATCCAACACCTTTATTACGATAACTGATTGTTTGCTTACCATCTACTCAGACCTTAATATGTGGCCTTGTTATGAGATGATCAATTGTATTTATATTATATTTAAATTATATAGGCCTATATAATTTGCATATTTAAATCTTACAAAATTCATATATTTGAATTGATTATTTCATGATCGGACACCCAACATTTGGCATCATTCATATCAGACGGAATTCTTCAGACTGTCCCTTTAAGACCAACTATTTTATTTTTCCCCAACACAGCCTGAAAAGCTTGGAGATATCTGCATCTCTCTGCGCTATGTACCTACAGCTGGAAAACTCACCATCTGTATCCTAGAGGCGAAGAACCTGAAAAAGATGGATGTTGGGGGACTCTCAGGTACACACACACATAATGCACTGCTTTTCTCTTTTCTCTCTCCTCCAGAGAGTGGGTGGAGATAAACGCATGCAGAAGACTGGATGTTCCTGCATATGCAATATATATGTATATGTAAAACAATAAAATAATGTTTTCTCTTTTCGGTTTACGCTTAGATCATATAGGTGCATATTTTATTGAGTCTTTGTCTGAGCTTAAATGAATTAATTAATTGGTCATGTTTCTGTCAGACATGCACAGCAGGCTTCAGTGCCGCAGCAGTGCACTCGTGTCACGCCTGTGCTTTAGTGTCAGCGGTAGCCATGCAGAAAAAATAGCGCTCACGTGCTGACTCTGCAGTCCTGCGCCAGCAGCGCCACGCTTCCCCTCCAGTCAGTGTTCACCACTGCCCTCTGCTGGTGGCTATGAGAACTGCACTGCTCAAAACATTGCAAGGACCAGGATTAAAGGCCGTTGTTAACCATCGAATATTGAGTGAAATCGGAAGTGATTACAGAAAAGACCTAGGATGCATCTCAATCAGCTCCCTAGCTCCCTATTGTGTACATGAATTCGGGCACTGGTAAGGACAGTAAAGACCCTGGCTCACTACACATTGGGTCACTGATGGGAGTGTTTAAGGGGAAAAAAATTAAGGAACAAAAAATCTAAGGGACAACAATATGGCAATGTGTTCTCTGAGTATAGTGTCTAGGCAGCATATGAAGAGTTGTATTTCAAGCAACATATCAAAGTAAAAGTACAAACTGATTTAACTTTCTTTTTAATAAATTGTACATATTAAGGCTTGAATACCTCTGCTTCAACCACTTGAATGTGGAAATAACTTTTACCTTCTGTTCAGACCCATTGTATATCTATATACCTCTATGACACTGCTGTTTCTCCTAAATAGAGCTTAAACACTCTAAAAATGTATGTCAAAGTACTGAAATAAAATACAAGCAATCTCCATCAAATCTTGTTGTAAAAACAGCACAACAGTACATTACAACAGTACATGCTCAACAATAGGAGCATATGATTCTCTTTTCTTAAGAACCTCCCTCTGATTCTTCAAATCCTTGAATTGGACAATATATTTGAATTGAGCAAACTATGAACAAAGGTTAGTTTTCTTTCTTTTGAAGACAAAAGATTGCCCAAATTCATCAGCATTGCAAATACTGAGAAGAATTAGGACCAAAACATTAATTAATGTGGCCACGTTGAACAACTTTCTTTGCAATTTCTTCTTCCAAATCCTCCTTATCCTTCTGCTTATCTTTCAAGCATCTCCGCAGTGTATTTGATTGGGTAATGAGCTGCACCATCTGACTTTCGGGCTTCCTTTCTGCCTCTTCAGCACAGAGGTCAGCATCCTTCAGTTCCTGAATGTCTTCCTCTGCTGCCTTCCTCGTTTGACATTGTTGTTCATTGGATTTTCTCTTTCTCTCCTCATCCACATGGAGACTGTATCTTGATCTTGCAGCATTTAGCTGCATACAGTAACTCTTTTGATAAAGGCACATTCAAAATTCTCCCTGATACCCTGACATAAGCACAGATCAGCCTGTGTGCAATCACTGTGTCTTCCTTCATATTGCATGTTTCCACTTTTCCACTTCAAAGCTGTAAGATCCACAGATGACACAATGTAAAAATTCATCAAGCCAAGTTCATGGGACAGAAAAAGACAAAAGACTTGTCTTTGGCTTTAACTCTTTTGCACGTACGATCACACCGGTGTGATCAGTCTTGGCTAGTCCCTGGAGCGTACGATCACACCGGTGTGATTAGAACGGTCAGTGCATCACGTGATCAACTGTTAAATTCAAACGAGCTTTCGCGCGTTGACTGGCGCTGAGCCAGAGTCGGATGCACTCAGTGCTGTCATATATCACAACTATTGAGTGTTTTCAACCACATAATATTTATTTTAGGTTTCAGACACTTAAATACACATAAGTACTAGCAAAACAATGATTTTGAGTTTGTAAAATACACACTGATGTCTAAGGAAGCGGCAATAATAATTCTTTCCATTATAATAAGACGACACTTTCATTCATATCAGATACACATAGTGTAAGTAGCTTTACATTTTACCCTATTCTTCTCCCAGTTCACCGGACACTTACTTTCATGTATTTCGTGAGAAGTGGAGGAATTGACGTGTTGTAAATCCAACAGATCCGATTCTCTGAACTGTGAAACAAACTAACATGGCGCCGCCCATTGCGCATACAGCTCAAATAACACGATCGTTATAACGGTGTTTAAACAACAAAACACATCCACTTGCACATATTTGACAATCGGAATATCAGTGTTTCATGCTATAGCTAATACATTTGTGTATATTTTTAATAAAAAAGGAAAAAAATACATAAAAGCAGATCATCATTCATTCAGCGCTGTGTTGTGGTTGCGCTGTGTCACGTGACAAGCAATGACGCGTCACCATGGAAACATTAAAGTAACAAGTTCTAAATAACAGTCGACTTGAAAAACTCACGCTGGGGTGTCAGTCAGAATATTTTAAACTTACGTGTGCATAGGCGCCGATACCGTGGGTGCTCCGGGGCTCCCACGGAAAATACAGAGCACCCACGTGTGTGCCAGACTACCAGTAGGCTACATTAATTTAAAATTAAACATTGCAGTTGGTGCTATGTGGAGCGTCTGTCACACTGTGATTGGTTATGTCGCTGTCCGTCGCCTGCTCCATATCCTATCCACCAATAACAGCGTTTCTCGGATGAAAACGCCTCTGATCGCGGTTACGTGTCAGTTAAACTTTTGATCTCCAATCCTGTCTGTATTTATGAGAAGTGGCGCTGGCGCTGTCCTGAGCTATGGTTCTGAGTTGAAAGATAGCCTACTTTACGGCTTTATTATCAAGTAAATGGGTGTGTGCGTTCGTGTCAGTGGCTGTCCATTTCCTAAAAGTCACACCGGACGAGAAGCGCAGCGCCGCGTAATGCCATGTCTTTTAAAATTCGAACACATTATTCTCTATGAGTGTAACTTACACACACCGGCGGTGCCCAGCTACGGCTTTAGGACCTTGTTCAAAATCCTGCCGTGCCACAGAGCGCGATTTACATAGTTTTATATTAAATTTACATTTATTTGTCTCAAATTGTCGTTAATGTACTGACTTCAACCTGTGCTGCAATATACATTTATTTTACATTCATTTACAGAAATCAGCTGCTTGAATGAAAATTGCTGATGTTATCGGATTTTCAGGTGATATTCTCAATTCATTCAGTTAACGGACCCCCCGGTTGTATTTAATTGTACAGTACAATCGTAACATTATCTTAATTCCATAATGTCCTTAAACATAACATTACAATATTGCTGGCCATAAACTGACAAAGTGCGCGTCCGGTGTGCGATAGGCTACCTCGAGTTGTCATAGACGCAGCACTGCGCTTCTCGTTCGGTTCTGAAATGCAAACTTTTTTTTTTTTTTTTAAAGGGCGTGCGCCCATGAGCACCCACGGAGGAAAACATAAATCGGCGCCTATGTATGTGTGAAAGGGTTAAGATAAAGTAGACTGCCAAACTGCTGGGTTATTGTATCAACTGTATAAAGAAATATAAATTTAAGGGAAAATAAATTTTAATATAAAGCAAATTATAAATTACTATTGTTATTATAGTTTTTAAATATTCTACTCTTGCTGACCTTATCATAAAAACTTTTCTACAAATGTTGCTTAGTAAACACAAAATACATTAAAAGTATAAGTATTAAATACCAGCTGAGATCCCTCCTGGCAGCTGCTTGTTCTCAAGAAACTTATTATAAGTTAATATACTTCTGACACATGTCTGGGTTTGAGTTCATTTGGTTTGGGTTCAAACATGACGTGTATCTGACCAAAGGATACTTCTTGCACTTTCTGAACAATGGTCAGAATAGTCTTTAGCTATACAGTACCTTAAGGACAGAGGAAGCACCTATTCCAATATCGACATCTTTAGAAGGGATTGCATCTGATCTGGCCAGTTTAACTGCGGAGATGTCCAGTAGCTCTTTTTTGACAAAGCGTCTTAGAATACTCTGTGAAAAGACACATTACCAAGAAAACATTGCATAATTGAATATTGCACCGATATGATCTGTAGGTATATATTTCTACCAAAATTCCACTTTGAGTTTAAACAATGGTAATGCAATAACTACATAATGTTTTAATACATTTGTAAAGCAAAGGGCAGTACAAATTGCCTTCAGTAGTTCAGTTAAGTCTTTGTGTAAGAAAGGCATGACCGGCTGATCAGTTTAATACTCTTCAAGAACGGTTGAAAGGTCCTTGACACAGCAATAAAGAAATGAAGCTTTGGAAGTATGTAGGGGTCTTCTCATGAATCGGCAATGGTGTCAAAGGAAGACGAACCAGGGTCTTCAATTTTCCTAGATTTGACTGCATCAACATAGGTCTCCATGGATGGCCAAATCTCCACAGCTCTGTCAGCCACTGGCAAGTTCTCCAGCCAACGGTGACCACAGAAGTGTAAAGGGAATATAGAAGACTTGGTCACACACAACACAAATCTTCTCCTCTTGCTGGAGCAGAATTAAAACAGTGAATGTAAAGCCTTCAACAGTTTGTCTATCTGCCATTTTGCAAAGCCACGTTTGAAGGCATTGTGCATAATGTGGAGTCCACAACTTCCAATCACAGCAAGCTGTGATCCTCCAAATTGCTCCATTTGTTCTTGCAGTAGGAGTCCGAAAAACTTCCAATTTATGTTTGGCCAGTCCATTGATATAGACACCATATTTCGTAAATTTTGTTTCTCCATACACCCAAGGAAGTAAAAAATCAGAATGGCAATTTAATATAGGATGTGTCATAAAATGTTTCTGTTCTACAGACCCCAGGCTATTGGTAAGTGGGCTATCAAAAATGTACGGATTGCATACAGAAGTCAGCTGTCAAGAGTTTTCATAATGATCATTATGTTGGTTCCTTAGTACAAACATGTCAACCGATCTCTCTGGATCTGAATGTCCGTTTGAATAGATATTGCGATCTTTTAACGTGCCCCTCTAGACCATGCTTTGTAAAACACTGCTTTTTGGCAAAAATACATTTCCTAGTTACAATTATTGTTAATATGAGTTCAGACAGTTACATAATCAAATCTTAAAAGCTGACAGGATAAGAGATTATGCATGCATAAAACTACATCCTGAGCTGTAGCATGTCCAAGAAACTGGCAACCAAAATATTGGTAACTGAACGCAGTCACCAGAAAAGAAAGGATAGATAGATAGATAGATAGATAGATAGATAGATAGATAGATAGATAGATAGATAGATAGATAGATAGAAAGATAGATCTATGACATATATAATTGCATAACGACTGGCACTGGTAAACCTTTACAGATCCCTATGTGAAGATTCATCTTCTTCAAAATGGGAAACGACTGAAGAAGAAGAAGACGACTGTGAAGAAGAACACGCTGAACCCGTATTACAACGAGTCCTTCAGCTTTGAGATCCCACAGGACCAGATGCAGGTACGCTTTACACGGCTCAACACAAGAGTTTGCCTTTTTGTGCTCCTTCAAACGTTGAGCACAATCTCTGTTTCTTTCTTAGAAAATACAAGCTGTGGTCACGGTGCTCGACTACGATAAGATCGGCAAGAACGACGCCATCGGGAAGATCTGGGTGGGAAGCAAAGCGCAGGGAACTGAGCTTCGGCACTGGTCCGACATGCTGGCAAACCCACGCAGGCCCATCGCTCAGTGGCATCCACTCAAACCTGAGGAGGAGGTGGATGCCACGTTAGCAGCCCTCACTGCCAAGAAGTAATCCTGTTCCTCTTCCTTCCCTCCTTCCCTCTCTCCTTCACCTCCTCCCTTCCTTTCTTCCACTTTTCAACATGCACTACATGTCATCTTACCAAGTCAGCACCGAATTACAGCCATAGGCCACCAGCCTAACGGTATTAAAGAAGACGATTCGGCCTCATCAACTGCTAAAATGAGATAGTGGATCAGGGTGTAATGAGCGAGACTGTTTCCACAGATGTTTTTGAAGACAGGCCCAGCTCATAGGCCTGTATATCCTTGAGGTTTATTCACAGAAGAGATTTAAGCTCACATTCACACCCATATATCCAACAGATCAACAGCATTCCAAAGTTTTCCATCGGGGACCAGGGATAGAAAACACTGCCTCTTCCACTGCCTAATTTAACACATTCCTTCTAGATTCGCTGGTCATCTAGATGAAATCAGTTGTTACGTTTGTTGAATCTGAATGGACAGTTGAAGAATGGTTTATCATTATGAATAAGTTAAAAAAAAATAAAAAAAATAGAGGAAATGGGGACTGGAGAGATAGTTGGACTTGATGCTCCTGACCCAGCCAGAAGGTATCTTTCAGGTGTCGATTACACTGCCTGCAAAACAACCTCTTCTTCCATTCTTCGGTTCCAGCTGTCAGCTGACTTATTCCACTGCCCAACATCCTAACAAACCCTGACAAAAAGGAGACAAGCCTTGAAACATCACGAAATAAGCAATTCTTAGCTTCCAGGGACGTCTTCCTGTTAGCATCGGTATATTTGTTTCTTTGTGTTGATTTCTTGTAGATGTCTTCTGCCTGAGCACTTTAAACGAAGGTGTGTTTTTGTTCCAGTCAATGCTTCAGTTTTAACCTGCTTTTATTTGTACCTGCATTCGGGAGTTTTTGTGTGTTTTTTGATGTTCTGAACCCACTCATTAAAGGAATAGTTCACCAAAAAAAAAAAATTCTAATTAAGTCACCATTTACTCACTTGCCTTTTTTACGGCAGTGGAACACTAAAGGAGACGCTTCAAAGCATGTGCACGCTGCTCTCTTCCATTCCATGGAAGTCAATGGGGACCATCAAGCTTAAAAATATATGAATTATCCATTTATATACTGAAGCCATACACTTTTAGAAGAAAAAGATCTAGAGCCTCGAAGGTCGGCCGCTTCATATATAGAATATTTGTGGGGTTCCCTCCATGTGATAATTTTAAGGATTTAGCTAAATTTATTCAACAATTTTTAATGCTAATTAAATTGTATGAATTAAACAGCTCGTAAACATATTTTATCAGTAGAAAACAAAAACTCATTAAGCATGAAAGGATTAGGTTACACTTTATTTTAAGGTGTCATTGTTACAGTGTAATTATATATTTAAGTACTGAGTAATAATAAGCAACTACATGTACTTACTATAGGGTTAGGGTAGGATTAGGGTTTTGGTTGAGGGTTAGCTGCATGTAATTATGTATAATTTACTTTTAATACTACGGTTAGTACATGTAACATATGTAACAAAGACACTGTAAAATAAAGTGTTACCAAGGACTATTCAATAATTTAAGACATTTCTCATTATATAGAACCTTTTTAGCATATAGGATTCTTTAGAACTGAGTCAAGAACCCTAGGGTTCTATATAGAACCCCAATGAACCCAACAATTCTTACTGATATTCAAGTCGTTTTTCAAAAAATTCTATAAACTTCTTGCTTGGTCACCATTCACTTTCATTGTGTGGAAAAGAGCTGCTTGAACATTCTTCAAAATTTCTCCCTTTGTCTTAGACGGAAGAAAGTACGTCATACAGGTTTCGAAAAACATGGAGTGATCTATTCCTTTTGAGAACATCCATCATTTTTTGTTTTCATTTTATACTCAATGTTTAAACCAGAAGTTCTTATGGATTTATGAGAAGAGTTGATGGAGGGTACTGTTACGAGTGTATTTACTGCACATCTTACCAAACCACTGAACTTATTTGCACTACTGGAACTGCATTCTGTACATGTTGCTCTATCAATCTCAATATGAGCTGTCAGAGTTTGCATTTGTTTAAAAAGGGAAATTGTATCAACTGAAAGCTGCTTTAGGGCTTACAGTATGAGTCATTATGTGAGGATGTGAATCTCAGAATATGATTTGCTTAAGACCGACGGAGAAGTAAATCTTTGTTCGTTTTATCCTCATATTGCCTGGAGAAAATCTTTTGGCAATGATTATACCTTGTGATATCGGTTCAATTATTAAGTAGTTGGGAAATTAAGCAAATTCGCAAACCTGATTTGGATCAAGACCTTTTTGTGGAGCATAATTTATTGAGTATAGACTTTTAAACCAGGCCAAAAACTACATGTAAAGACCCACGAGTGGATTTGAGGGAAACTTTGTTGTGTACATGCTGTAACCCATTAAAAACTCACTATCGTAAGGAAACGTCACTTTAGCGGCATTTATCCTCCACCAAAAAACATCACTCTACTGTCACAATCAGAATAGATGATTGCAGTAGTTTATTAAATTTTATGGTTAAGTCTGTAATCGTGAAATTCTTCCTGCGAAAACACAAAGGTTTTTTATTGCAGAATGTTAGAGACCTTTTTAAAAATCATAAAACATCATAATGAAACAGGACAGATTTGCACAATAAAAGAACTCAATTCTGCTCATGCTCTATATTACAAGTCTTCAGAAATCTCATAGTAGCTTTGTGTGGGAAAGATAAATTTACACAATTAACCCAAAATTGAAAATTCTGTCATGATTTGCTCACCCTCATGTCGTTTCAACCCGCTATGACATTCTTTCTTCTGTGGAACATAAAAGAAGATATTTTAAGGAAAAGTTTTTGTTCAATTAATGAAAGTCAATGGGGTCCAAAAAAAGATTGGACCCCACTGACTTTCATTGTATGGACAAAAAAAAAATCACTAAAAGTCATACCAGTAAATGATTACAGAATTTTCCATTTTGGATGAGCATTATCTTTTAAGTCTTAACATTTTAAATATTTCCCTCCACCATCTGCTGTGGTTAGGGGCGGGGCTACTTATTTTATCCTAGTTTATTTCATAAACATAGAAGCCATTTTGTGTCACTGAAATATCTGAAGACAGCAGAGACTTTGAAAGACTCTTTGTTTAAAAGTCGCTTCATGGACGTTTCCCTTGATAAAACAGAAGCAGCTCTTCTGACAGGCTGTGTTCAGTTGCAATAGCAGGTATTTCTGTCCACATTCACCGTGCCGTTTGAAATTTTTGCAGGTCTAATGAATGTGTGATTATTTGTTTATCATGCTTTTGTTTTTGCGCTAGTATCGAAACATCATTTAGGGATCACTGTCTTTGTTTACTCTGTCAATGTAATTTTTTCAGGTTTAATCTTACACAAATATGTCCTTTATTTCAAAGAACGTTCACAAAAAAAAGTCGTAACTTGCAACTTAAACCCCCTCCCCAAACCCATAGGCGTGTAGTTTAACCTATATATGCATAGTTCCTACTTTATGATACTGCATGTTACAATACAAAAAAAAAGATGTGCATGTTTCAGAGATGAAGCAAAAAATATATTGTGTACCTAAGTAGGTGTTCTTTGTCATTTTAATAACAAAACGGAGGAGGATAAGATACTGTGTATATTTTCTAATCAAATCAAATATGTATTTATTTTCTGTGAGTGGGTACTGGAGAGAATATGAAGTAAACTAGACTAATCTTCATTTTCAGATTCAATCCATGCCTGGACATCATGAGCAAATACTGTATGTTAAGTGCTTTGTGTGAAATAATATAGAATGAAAACGTAGCCGCATGCTTGCCGTCTACTACTATTGTTAAGGAACAAAATGTTTATGTATTAATTTATTTATTTATATTTATTTTTCAGAGTAATATTTCTCTGTTTCTTTGTCCTAATATGTTTGTTGGGAAGTAAAAAAATTCCAGCGGGGGCTCCAAGTGAATATTTTCCTCCATCCTGTAGGATCCTGTAATCAGCAGTAATCAGTATCTCTGTCTGAAAGTTTTGGATCATACAGAATCATGAAAAACTAACACTTTTTTATTATGTTTTTTCCCCTTCTTATTCACTGTCAGTGCCAATGAGAGAAGTCACGTTTACTGCCATTTTATCTGACTTTACGTCATTTTTACGTGATTTTTTTCGGACCAACTGATTCTTACCTTGGCGACAAAGTTGCCAGAGCACAATAGTATCAATCGTGTTACAGAAAACTTGGAGTCCCCATTGTTTTCTAAAAAAAGCTTTTCTTTATGAGTCTTTTACGTAATAACAGCGTTTAACTAGCCAATAAACAGTAAGTTTGTGTGTGCGAGTGTGACTAAGATAAAGCCATAAGACTTGAGCTAAATCTTTGGAGCTCAGCTATATAGATGATCCTAAAACGTGTCCTCCTTTCATAGGCCGAAGTTCCTCCTCGACATTCCATGTAGTCTGTGAAGCTACGGGGCCACACTGTTTCCTAAAATGTGCTAAGTTATAAGAATTATTGGCAGTTTGACTTGCAATCGTCAGTTCTTCTGTTAAAAATGTGTCTTGATGTTTATTATGATGATTTCAGTCTATATTGAGTTTTGTAAACGCCTTGATTTAACACAAAGTGTGCTATGACGTCTGTATGAACACACACACACGTGTTCGTTGCCATTCCACTATGTATGTATACACATGCATTATTAAAAGGGCAATTAAAAAGGAGGTTTAGAACTGCTGTCAAGCCATGAAAACACGGGATGTAAAAGTTCTTGTTTTGACCATTTTAATAATAATTCACAATCCCAAATGCGTTATGGGAAAACTGAAAAGTGTATCATCCCATTTGGACAAGAATATTCAGCAGAATGAAGCAGAAATTCAGCTTGTCCAAGTCATTTCAATCAGCGTTTCTTGAGGTTTGAGTGTGATTGTGTGTGACTTTCAAAAATAATGCATAGGCCCTTTAATAAATAATCATTTTTTGTGAATTACTAGAGCACCGCCATTCTGCCTAAATGGCAGCATGCACAATGAACATTTGTTTGAAACATTCCTGATCGCCAACCATAGAGTTGTCACTTGCAAGCAAAGATATGTGGGAGCAGTTTAAAAAAAACGCTGATGGATTCCATCTGTATCTTGCTCTCCATGTATAAATTGGCTTACAAGACCAGCTGTGTTGTCTTTGTTAATGCTCTGTGACTGTTTTATGTCATACAAAATCAACGAAAGTCTGCTCTTACACCCATAACAGAGACTTCACCTTTGTTTTTGAATGCTAGCCGATGCTATCATGTCTGCTTCGGTTAATCACATAGCAAAAGTTCTGGGGGGAAAGATTTAAACGCCTGCCATTGTGTCTCTTTTATTTGATTCTTCTCTTGCACTTTTCATTCTGCTTATCGGGAGTTGTAAAATGCTCTTTTTTTCAATATGTGGTGGTCGTTTTTTTTTTTGTTTTTTTCGTCGGTGGGAGACTGCGAGGGTTTAGCCCTCAGGCTATGTTTGTACCTGTTTCGGTGTTCTCGTATGTGTGCGTGTTCATGTCCGTATTGTCGTGCTTAGTGTGGATCAATCGCATGCTTTAGCTCTTGATGGGACACTTTGAGAAAACGTTGCTCACAGACTCTTCCCACAACCCCCTAGTGGACAGTACATGAGCCACAGCAATCCTTGTAAAGACGTCAAGGGAACCAAATAGCTCTACAGATTTATCATGTGTGTTACCAGCTCTGTACTGAAACAAATGAGAAAATAAAGGCCTTTTAATTACACTTCATTCTGATTATAATGTTGTTCTACGTTATTTGACACTGAATTTCTTCTCTGTTTGCTTTATTTATTGTTAATCTATTACACAATGTGTAAGGTAGCAGATATTTAATAAAAGTTGGTACTGACTTCAAAAAAGAAGTAAACTTCAAGTTTATTTTATTAGGTAAAATGCACATATATTTTCCAAGTATACTTAATGTAGTATAGGTGCCATAGTAAAAAAAACTTGTGTACTCACCGCTACTGTAGTAACACTAAAAAGCACGCCAATTTACTCCCAAGAAGTATTTAAATTATACATGTAGAAGTATACTAGTACACAGATATCTGTATACTTACAACACTGTAAAATGTGATCAGCTGACGTAACTTAAAAAAAAGTGAGGAAACTGGTGGGCTTAAAATTAAATAAACTTCATGCGTAATTAAAAAAAAAAAGTTATGTGAACTTGACCATTTTTTTAATTACATGAAGTTTATTTACTTGATTGTTTTAAGGCAACGGGTTTCCTCACTTTTTTAAGTAATACATCTGATTACTTTTTGCAGTGTACATATAGTATATTTGAAAATTATACTTCATTTTACTTAATAAAATGAACTTCAAGTTTATTTTTGTTAGGGAAAAGGAATAGATGGTCTGATGAGAAATGGCTGATGAAATTTAAATCTATATGCACACCTGGCATTACACATAAATGAATCGTAATTTCTTCTGAAGGGCATAAGGACACAAAATCCTTACAGTGATTGGTGGATCCTAAAATGGCTGTATGATCAAGCTGGCAGGCAGAGGGCAGCACTGCACCTAAAAAGGCACTTGACTACATTGTCTGCATTTTACAGTGTTATTAATAATCGTAACAGGCAAACAACAAACACAATCATAAACAAAGTGCTGTGAGATTTGGTTCAAGGTTACAGGTTAAAAACAGTGAACAGTGAAAATAAACACAAAACATTTGAAATGGCATATTATATGTGTGATGTGTTTTCTGTTTTATCTATATAGATACTCTTAATTACAAACAAAAAGGCATAAATAAATATAAAACACATTCAATAATGGTGCCATCATGTATCCATTCTTCAGCCCGTCTGTTCATATATAAACACTACAATTGTAAAAGTGAACAGGAATCGAGTTCAATGAGTGACATCATTCATCAGTGGAACATTCCTTTTAGAATGTTCTGGCAGAGCTTCTGAAGATCATACTGGATCATATTAGACCGCCTGCTTCAGGACAATTACGTTTGATAGATGATCAAATACTCTTTAAGGGAATGGCAGTTTGTACAGCTCTTCCCTGCTGAAAGGCCAGAGAAGTTGGTGAACAATGCTGTGGTTTGAATGCTTGATGTATGGTGGTGTGCTGGTGTTCCCACAAAGCTTCTTAACAGCAAACGTTTTTCTAGTCAACCAGTTTCACCAAAAGCCTAGTTGACCAGTCTCACAAACTAAATTTTGCTGGTGAAAAGCATGTTTATGCTGGTTTACCATCTAAGGTGCCAAGAAGTTGTTGTTTTTTTTGTTTTTGTTTTTTGTAATGCCACAGAAGAACCATTTTTCAGCTCCCCAAAGAACCTTTCAATGAACAATTCTAAAAATAACCCTTTTTTTAAATCAGCAGGAAATCACTTCATTTTTATTTATTTATTTAATTAATTTATTTTTGATCTTGTAATATTTAATCAAAATGTCATAACTGGACTTTCCGGCTTCTACTAGTTTTGTCACGATACTGGAATTTTCAATACCACATCTTCCATCTATACTGCCATATAGATACTTTTATTATTATCACATATTTTTTGAGAATGTGAGTAAATTTGTTCCAATAGCTTGCACACAGCACAGGGAGGCTTTATTGAAACTGAACTAAATTTATAAAAACATAAAGTAAACAGTCAGTAATAAAATAATAAGTAAACAAATGGCAAACGATAGCACAAATAAATAAAATAGAATATAGAGACAAATGAAATCAACAGATGGAAGTTTTTTTTTACAGGTGGGTCTATAGAACAGTATAGAGTTGCATTATAGAATTCAGGTAAGAATTACTACAGAAATTAAATAAAGTAAACAACTGTAAAAATAACACTGGATAGTCTTCATTCTAAAAATGACATACAGATTAATGCTTACATTTAAAGTTAGGAAGGTTATTCAGTCAAGTGAGTTTTCCTTTGTATTTTGTTCTTTGATTAATATAACAGACAGCAGCAGGAATATCAGGCTGCTGTCACTTTAAGAGCTTATGCACGGATCCAATATACTGTTACGCAACATGACGTTTTCTTTCTCAACTATTTACGTTCCGAAACTGACTGTGTTACCTGAATACTCACCAAGACGTGCATTTGGACATCATTTTGTGTGTATTTGTCCGTTTAAGCACATTAAGCAACGAAAAAGAACCAAATTTGGTACTCGCAACCGCAACCTGTTTGAGAGGCGGCTTTATGTGCGTACCACTTATATAGATCAGCGCAAAACCTGAGTAAACTTATGCGCAACACCTGCAACCACATGCCAAGATTCAGGCCCTGTAACACCAACACTATTCATCCGGTGCGAACAGGAACGGGTGAGTGAGAAGAAGCAAGTGTGTGTCAATGTGCCTTCAGAGGGAAGAGCATGCATGCACAGCTGATATTGGTGCATCAATACTGCAGATAATGAGTATTGTAATAAGTTTCAGATATTTAAACATTGATGAGTATCGAAATATCGATATATTTGACATCACTAACTTCTACAATCATTAGCTCTGCTTAAATCCCACCCCTGCAAGCTCACGTTCATCTTCCTCCACTTTTGAGTGCAACACCCACATCTCAAAATCCAATCAACAACCAATCCCACATTTCCTCTTCTGTCACAATATGGAAGAAAAGATCTGCTGCTACTTCCGTTTCAGCATGACTTCAATAATCTAAAGAACCTTTTTCCACTATCAAGAACTTTAGCACAATGGAAAAGGTCCATGGCTGTAAACGGTTCTTCATGGAGCCATAGATGCCAATAAAAAACCTTTATTTTTAAGACATTTCAACCAGCCTGGACCAGTGTGAACATTCATTCTGTTTTTGTTTTAATTTCAGGATGGATTTTAGCACTTTGTACACTGATCTTAAAACATTTAGAGCTTAGAAGGGGCACTGAGAAAACATTAAATTCATTGGATGTTTTTAAGGGAGTTTTTAGGAACCAATCCTGTGGCTACAGTGTTATTTGAGAATCCTACTGCAAACACCAGGTCAACCCAGCTTTAGGTGGTGAAACCAGTTAACTAGTTAAAGTTGTGTTTTGGAACATTGTTAACCAACCAGGTCCTCACCAGCAAAAATGGATTATTATCTCTAACCAGGTTAATTAAGGCATCGATATACTTCAACTGGTGTGATGTAACTGAGAACAAAACCAGGTCAAAGCAAAGTTTGTTTGGAGTTCATTTTGGGAGTTTGAAAGAGCTTGCCAAAGTGAACTTTCCAGAAAAGTTTGCTTTGGGTGATAAACAAGTTTGAACTATCATTGGTAGTTTGACGTCAGAATATTCGCTAACAGTACACTGCTACAAAGGTATTTCAAACTTGTATTTACCCCTAAGCGAAGAACGAAAAATAACTTTGCTGTGAGTATACTGAGGTCTTTAAGATGGTTGACCTCAGCTCCACTAGCAAGTAGTCAAGCTGGTCAACCACCTCAACCAGTTTAAGCCAGAATACATGTAAATCGAGCTACCATCTTAAGCAAGTTTTAGCAGTATTTTGTAAGCAGGAGGTTACTTTCTTTCTTCTCCGGAATACAAAAGACATTTTGATGAAAATAAAAAGTTTTGGTGACCACTGAATTTCATTGTATTAGCAAAAGCAACACTTGAGACATTCCTCAAAACATTTACTTTTATGTTCCACAGAAGATAGGAAGTCACGCAGGTTGGGAACAACATGAGGGTGAGTAAATGATGACAGGATTTTCATTGTTGGGTGAACTATCCCTTTAACCTTGGAGCTGCTGCACCAAGAGTAAGATATGACACAAACCATTACACAGACAATGTCAGGTTGAAGTTCTCAGATTTGGTCTCTCTCTGTTCAGCGTTTCTCCTCCCTCTTCAACTGGTCGTCCTCACTTGGAAAGTTTACTGATGACTCTGATTAAGGCTCCATTCTCATCTTTCAGCCGCTGGTTATCAGACTTGAGTTCTGTCAAAACCTGAGATTGATGAGAGACGAGATTGAGAGAGATCAATTCTTTTGATTTTCAACTTCAGAACTATTTAGTGTTCATGTGAAATCAAAATTACGATGCCCATGAGATAGGGATGCACTTTATGATGAATAAAATAGTTCTTGCAGACTACTCATATCTCATAATCTCATGTGACTGTTTTTCGTTGTATATGTAAAAAGCATGATTCATTACTTTAGTAGGTGTAAAAAAGAAGAAAAAAAAGTAATCAAACATGCAATGGATGCTAGATCATAACACCACAAAATATGATTTTCAAATTGGCCTTTATAAAAGAATGGCAGTGAGCACGGCCATGTGAATGTGTGCTCATGCATAAAGAAGGGAGACCCCTTCTCCTACTGCAGTAAAATAGTGCCAGAACTACAAACACTTCAATGGGAGAGAAAACCCAACCACGTGTGCCTTCATATCACATTTTTTTAAACAAAAAAACAGAAAAATTTGCACTAACTCACATTTAGAAATAGCCAGCACACAAATAGAGGCTCAAAGCACTGTGGACAGTACTGGCATTCAGCATGAATAGGATACAATTTGATGTCCTGCTACGTTTGTAATGTCACCATGACATCAAAATTGACAACAAAAAAAACAAAAAAAAGAAATCCTGCAGTGTTTATTATAAATTATTTATCTGTGCACATCATTATTTTATTCTTTTAATATTCAACTCTCCTTGTAATCTTTAATCAAAGTAACTTCCCATCCCTCTTGCAGCAACATCTCTTTTCTTCTCTTATGATGTGTGACAGGGGCGGGACATCCTGTCACTCACATGAGATCCACCAATAGCAAACCACAACCATCCAATCAAATCCCCATGTACAAAATCAAGTCCCACCCTACATTTTGTTCTTGTTCATGCTGGCTTTAAGCAATAAAGAAACAAATCCCATGTTTTTTTAGAAAGAAAACTTTTAGATATACCAGATCATTTTACAATTACTTAATTAACCTATAATATTCATGAAAAGATTATATTTTTCATAATAATTAACCCATATTTTTGCATGCTCCCTGAAATCAGATTTCCGTCCAACAAACAATATATAGAACATTTCATAAAATTGTGACACCCAGGAAATTACAGCATCCATCAAGCTCACTTATTCAAACCGGTCACAAAATTTATTGTCAGAAAAATTATTATTATATTTTATTATTTATTGGGGGGTGGGGGGGGGGGTTAATCATTCTATCATTATTCTGTTTGTGTAATTTTTAAAATGATTTGATTTACTTTTTTTACTAACTGTGTGTAATATTGGTATCCATTATTCGGTAACCAGTGAGTTTATGGGTTCACATAGACTGTGAATGTGAAGCTACAGCGGCTGTGAATTGATTTGGACATTGCTGGAGTGTAGAGGCGTTTGGTCATGGGTTTGGAAGATCTATAAATATCTTCAAAGCCATCGCCTGCAGGAGGAATGTGAGGGGCTGCCCTTCCCCAGACCCACGAGAGAAAGAGCGAGAAAGAAAGAATGGACGAAAAAGCAAAATGCAAAAGAAAGAAATGAATGAGCGAGACCTGCCTGAGAGGTGTGCAGAGGAAGAGGACTACAGGGTGCAGCGGAGAACAGGAGGGAGGAAGGGACAGAGAAGTGAGCAGAGGACTAGAGATCCTCCGTCTCGGGGAGAGAGGCCGTCTGAGAGAGGCGGGAGAGGGTGCGCAGCATGGCTTTGTTCTCCACTAGGAGGCGCGCGTTCCCCCTGCGGAGAGCCTGCAGTCGAGCCAGAGCAGGAAGGGTCTGGAGATACAGAGAGACCCAGACATGATGAGGGCGAGAGTGGGTGTAAGAGGGTTTGGGAACAAAAATGGACAGCATTAGTGTGCTTGAGTTAGTTAAAGCAAAGTTAACATGAAATCCAATTTAACCCTATCGATCTGTTCTTATTCATCAGTGCACATTATACACAAGCAAATTAAAAAAATATATATAGTTATAATATTTGAATATTACACTGCCTGTGAATTGGCTTTTCAGCTGACTTCAATCCAGTGGTATACTGCATATCTTGATTGCCAACCACAAATAGTGATGTCACGCATTTCTTAGGTGTAATTAATTAAGTACACTGGGTAAAAACAGTGGGTAACACTTTATTTTACAGTGACTTTGTAATAGGAATTTATGCATAATTACATGCAACTAACCCTAAACGTAACTCTATCGTAAATACATGTAATTCATCATTAATATTGCTCAGTACTTAAATGTATAATTACACTGTAATAAGGACACTAAAATAAAGTGTAAACAAATAATGTGTAATATCAATGATTACAGTAATGATGCTTTTTTTTCTATTCAGATATCTATAATTTATTATGATACATTTTCTATGCCTTGCTGAAATATTTATAAAATGGTAAAACATTGTGTGAGATTTATGATTATATATTAAATATTAAATTATATTATTATATTAAGTATATATTACATTAAATATTCAGTTAATCTTTCTACTGCATATTTATGTCATTCAGAAAGTGTTAAGTATTAAAAGTTAAATGATTAAATACGGTGTAAAATATTAACTTAACACTCATATATAGTAGATAGCATTTCATATATGTAAGTCTTATGCTTCAAACTTAAAGGCTTTTTAAAAACCTTTTATTGTCAAAAGCTACTGTTATGTGACTTTCTTCAATTTAATTTAATTATTTTTCCTTACAATCAAATTTGAATTGTAATTCTGCATCCTGTTTGCTTTCTCATTTCAAATTCAGGAGATGATATTAGGTTAATTCTGAATGGCACAAAGTGATTGGTTGAATTCTACAGGATGTCCAGGAGACGTGTGTGTCGCGTTCTTTATCGGCCCGCCTTGAAACAAATATCGTGACACCAAAATCCCTCGTGGAAGAAGAAAGCCATCGGGTTTACAACTGTGACAATGAGCGCTTACCAGGATCAACTAAACGTTGAATTTTAAAAGAATGTGAAGTCCGCAGCTCCATTGTTCCAGTAAACTAACTTGCACAACGTTCTTAAATGAACAATTTATTAGATGCACACCGGTCTGTTATTGTAGCGACATCAACTTTACATTTTCACGCCCCTAAACATGATGCGGAACAAAACAAACTGTGATTGGTTGTGTTACATATAGATCAGCCGTCCATTGCCAGTGAAAGCTGCGAAAGAGTCCAGAACTTCTGCCGTCAGTCAGACTAGGTTAAAACTGCTTCATATAGACACATTTAACCATAATAATTATGTCACATTATGAAAGTAAAATGAGTGTTTCATGTTGACTTTAGAATGGGAACATAAGCATGCAAAGACAATCAGTTGAACATAAATCTGAGTTGGATAAACTACTGACACAAAGCACATGCAACTGTAGTCATTCACAAAAAGGACAGAAGAACAGGCCAGCACACATCTTCATGACCACTTACATGAATTCAAATCAAGCATTTTAGGAAGGGAAGTTCTGCCATCAGCTTTTAAACAGTAGTAATCACCACTATTTTTTTTTATAAAAGCCTCACACAGCGCAGTGTGGAGATTAATGATCGACGTGAGGCATCTGTGGTCAACCTCAGAAACTTCCTGAACCAGCATGTGGAGAAAGCCTGAGGTTTTACACCGTTTCCAAACGTGGTTTCACGGCTTACGGCTCTGGGACCAGGCCGTTGAGTTTCTCCAATACATGAAAACTAACAGAGAACTGCAAGGCATCCAGCATCTCTTCATAGCGCTTTCATGATTCACTGTTTTGTTTCTACAAAAAGCATCTATAGTCAGATATTTGAACACGTTTATTCTCTAAAGCGACGTATTGCTTTGACAAACAGAGGTAGGCATGTCATATCAGGCATCTTAGTTAGCCATGAGTCAATGTGCCATAACATGGTTTCTAGATCTGTTGAGGACAAATGGCTGAGGGATCAATTGACGAATTGAGTAAAATCCTTTACTCAGCAGCTCTGTTACAATAAAGGTTCCCCCTTTATAAAGGTTGCAATTGTTTTTTTGTTTTTTTTGGACTGATGCCATGGAATAACCGTTTTTGGTTCCCCAAAGAAACCTTTTAGTCAAAAACATTTTAATAATCTAAATAACCCTTTTCTGCCCCAAGGAACCTTTTATGCAGTGGAAAGGTATTATGGATGTTAAAGGTTCTTCATGGAACCATCTGTGCCAATAAAGAGCCCTTATTTTAGCTTAAATGTGTGATATGAATAAATAGTGCTCATAAACAGCTGCTGATATAGTATTCTCAATTGAAACGGAGTAGAGGTTTGGATTCTGAAACAGTATTCAATACATCTAAAGTTGAACAAGTTTAACATATAGTATTCTCAATTGAAACGAAGTAGAGGTTTGGATTCTGAAACAGTATTCAGTACATCATAAGTTTAACAAGAGGATGGAGTTTGCCGTTAGCATGTTGCTAAGCTAACAACTCTGATAATCATAAAACGCTATATACACTGTCCGGCCAAAAAAAAGTTGCTGTTTGGATTCAAATATACAAAAGTCTATGATTTGAGCATTATTTTAGTCATTATTATGTTTCTATCATGTTATATGTTTGGCAAAAGTTCTTCTAACCCTAGAAATAACTGTGATGTTATTTCCATCAATTTTGGTCAATATCTTATATTGACAATGCAAGAGTCCAGCACTCAGTGAAATTATCTCCAGCTGAAATGAGCTGCTTGATGACATTATTGCTTTCTGCTTTATAGCTGAATTGAAGTTGTTTTCATAATTGATGAATTTTGAAACATTTACACTGTTATTGAACTTAAACAACACTGACCTGAATTGAGCTGAATAACCACACTGTGTTCTGTAGAGCTGCTTATAGCTGAATTGAATCCATTTCATTGATGAAATTTAGTTATTGAACTGAACTGAGTCAACATTAAACTAAATTGAGCTGAATAACAACATTGTCTTTTATAAAGCTCCATATAGCTGAATTGAACTCATTTCATAATTGATGAACTTTACAGTTATTGAACTGAATGGAATCAACACTAATCTGAATTGAGCTGAATAACAACACTGTGTTCTGTAGAGCTTCTCATAGCTGAATTGAACCCATTTCATTGATGAACTTTACAGTTATTGAACTGAACTGAGTCAACATTAAACTAAATTGAATAAAAAAAACTGTCTTTTATAGAGCTCCATAGCTGAATTGAACTCATTTCATAATTCATGGACTTTACACAGTTTTTGAACTGAACTGAATCAACACTAAACTGAATTGAGCTGAATAACGATACTATTATCTTCTGTAGAGCTGTTTATAGCTGAATTGAACCCATTTCATTAATGAACTGTTCACAGTTAATAAACTGAACTGAATCAACATTGAACTGACAAATTTTTTTAGAGCTGCTTTACAGCAGAATTTGTATGTCTCATTTATAACAAATTTTGATAATTGATTACATTATTTACCCATGTATTACTGTGAAGTTGCATTGAAACAATCTGTACTATATAAAGGTGACTTGACTCGTTGTCTTTATAGGATAGTAAGCCTGCTATCAAGGAATTACAGTAAGAGATCAAGTTTTTTTGAGATCTTTACAGAGAAAAAAATAGAGTATGAATACAAATGTGTGACTAAGAGAGACATAAAGTGATCTAAATGACCCACACCATGTTGTACTGCCGTGAGTAATGGGTGTGTGTTGGTGTGTGTGAGCAGGCAACCACGCGTGGGGCAAAACCACTCACCATCTGCCCCTCTTTCCCCCAGTCCAGCTGAGGATGAACTCAGGACTGGTAGCGAAACCTCACTGAGGGCGTCTGCTGGGGCAACAGTGACATCACTGATCAAACAAACACAAGTGCTTCTCATTTCTAATGTTGAGGTGAGAGTCTGTTGGACCTACCCATCAGCGTTTGAATATCTGCATACATATGTTTTATTCCCTCCATGGTGTTCTGGAACTAAAGCTCTTTGCACATTTGCAATATAAATGACACTGTCATCCGCATATCTTGGCCGAATCTAATCAACTTTGAACTAATCGGAGTCGAAACAGCCCAGAAACCTTGTTTCCTCAATTGCAACATGGATGAATTATCCCACTGAGCCTGGCGGACTACAGCAGCCGCAGATATCTCATCTGCCTCGCACTGATTTAGCCTTTCATACATTTGGCACTGTGTTCTTCTTGGCCCCTCAAAATGCCAGCTATGTGCAATTACTGCTGGAATGCTGAACAAAAGCCGTGCCGTGTCTCTGTGCTGGATTCGGTTTGGCCCCGGCGTGGCTGGAACTAGGTCACCATGTATTACTGCAGCTGTGAGATGCTACAGAGCTTCGCTGACAGCACTGATGCAGAGCGCAATGGCTAGTAGCAAGCATAGTGGCGGCAGAGTAAGCTAACATGGATTAAAACAGGCATGGTAGATACATTAGCTGTTAAACTTAAACTACGAGGGATTTGACCTCTTCATCAGTTAATTCAAACAAACTGTCCTTGTAAATTTTGAGGTTAACATGCTCTAGAAAGTCACCCCACCTCAGGCTCAGAATAATACAGCACAAAGCCACATTTAATAGACAATTTCCTTTTACCTTTAACTCTTCTTCCATGTCTGAAATCTTTTTCTCCAATGCTTCTTTTTCCTACACAAGCAGACAAAAAAAAATACTTATACAATTTTCAAAATAAACTATAAAACAATAGATAGAATCAAATAAGTCATCACTCTCAGAAAAAAAGGTACAAAAGCTGTCACTGGGACAGTACCCTTCAAAGGGGTTCTTATATGTACCTTTGAGGGACTAATATGCACTCTTTAGGTACAAAGGTGTACCTTTTGAAAAGGTACTGCCACAGTGACAGCTTTTGTACCTTTTTTCTGAGTGTATATTAGGTGTCTTTAACTGCTATGTACTTGCATTAAGAAAGTTAATTGTTAGGTACAATGTCCTTGTGTTCATTTTGTATTGCAGTGTAATTGTATATTTAAGTACTGAGTATTAAGAATTAACTGCATGAACTTTTTAAAGGGTTGAGGTTAGGATTGGGGTTTGGTTTAGGGTTAGTTGCATCCCAGACAGCAACATAGTGTTGGCCCAAATCCGGCTCACATCTGGTACAAGATTCTACATGTATATATGTAATATGTGATTATATAAATTAATTGCATACAGTCATTTTAAAATATAAGTACAATGTAAAAAAAAAAAATTGTACATAGTAGATATACAAAAATAATTTGTAAAATTCAAATGTATTTAAATAATTAATAATTTATTTAAATTGATGTAACAATAATTGATTAATTTTTTCTAAATGCAAATCTATCCAAATTAAATTAAATTAAAATCAAGATGTTAAAGCAGAATAAAGAATTTTAAAACAGTTAGGAAATATTGTTTATTGAGGTATGAGAACATCGTGAAAGAATATCAGCTCAAGATCTTAATCAACACTGAAGTGAACATTCCTCAGAAAGTGTCAATAAAGATTATTTAATGATGATATATACCCTTTTCTCTGATTCAAATACAGTGGACCTCTCTGATAGTCTGTCCTGCTTCTGAAACACATTCACGAAAGATAAATGAGCAAAAGAGATTTGCAAACAGAAACAAAACTGTAAAATAACAAAATTAAGGTGCTTTAAATACTTGTTCAAAGTAAAATATTTAAAAAGCAATTACTCCTGGACCAGTATCTAAATATATTACTGGCTTTTCCACAGCTTGTGATTCCTTACAGATGCTGTGAGTTTTACCAAAGCCAGACCCTCTGGAGCCTGACTGGATTCAGAGGGCCAGTATGTGCTTTTTTTTTTAATACAGGCTCCTCCTCTTGGCAGATGATGGTCCTACTGATGATTCAAGCCATAGAAAGAAGATCTCTCTCCCCATCTGACTGTTCTCACCTGTGCGATTCTGTCAAGCTGTGATCGGATTTTGGTGAGCTCCAGTTTGCTGTCGTCCAGTCTGGACTTCAGCTTCTCATTCTCGGCCAGTGCGTCCTCATACAGCTGATAAAGTGAAACAAACAAGAAGAGACTAAATTAGCAACTCCACTGGGAGCTGCTTTCCTGGCGCTGGTCAACAGAAGACTTCTAATGGTCTGCACTGGATAAACAAAGAATGCTATTATCTATTAAAAAGGAACTTCACATTAAAACTTGGACTACTTGGATATAACTGGGTTGACTTTGGGGTTAGTATTTAAGGAAAAATATCTATAAAGGAACACGCCGACTTTTTGGGACTTTAGCTTATTCACCGTATCCCCCAGAGTTAGATGAGTTCATAAATACCCTTTTCATCTCCGTGCGTGCTGTAACTCTGTCTGACGCACCCACCGCTAGCCTAGCTTAGCACAAAGACTGGAAGTAAATGGCTCCAGCTAGCATACTGCTCCCAATAAGTGTAAAAATAACGCCAACATTTTCCTATTTATATGTTGTGATTTGTATAGTCACAGTCTGTACAAATAACAAGGTCATAATGAGACACAGCCATCTTTTAACCATATACATACTGGGAACTATATTCACAGCAGGCGAAGCACTGCTACTTGGGCGGAGTGATTAGCGCAACACTCTGAGCGAAGTCTCTGCTCCTTACCACGGGGCTTCTCAGGTGCTGCGAGCAAATCACTCTGCCCAAGTAGCAGTATGCTAGCTGGAGCCATTTACTTCCAGTCTTTGTGCTAAGCTAGGCTAGCGGTGGGTGCGTCAGACACAGTTACGGCACACACGGAGATGAAAAGTGTATGTATGGACTTATCTAACTCTGGGGGATACGGTGAACAAGCTAAAGTCCCAAAAAGTCGGCGTGTTCCTTTAAGTGTTTTATTAATCAAAGGTATCCTGACCTTCTTATAGTCCTTGCTGGCAGAGTTGTCGTCTGTTTTGCTGAAAGAGGCGAGTCTGTTCTCTCGGCGTGTGTATGAGCCGGTCCGAGCCGACAGTCGGTCTGACGGAGACTCCACTCCACTGGAGTCTGACCTGTCATTCACATCAATCACTTAGTAAGCATTTTTTATGAATTTATCTATCAGTAAAAAGAAGCACATTAAAGAATAATGTTTTTAGACAAAGAACAGAGAATCTTACCTTGACGCCCGTTCTTGCTGCAAAGGGAAAAAAAAGTTTGATTAATTATTGCTAAAGTTGTCATTAAACATAAACAACAACGCGCCAGAACATATGGTAACACTTTTGTTTAGGGTCCAATTCTTACTATTAACTAGTTGCTTATTAACATGCATATTACTAGGATATTGGCTGTTTATAAGTACTTATAAATCACATATTAATGCCTTATTCGCCATGATCATTTTCTACATCCCGTAATCCTACCCAATACCTAAACTTAACAACTACCTTACTAACAATTAATAAGAAATAATTAGGAGTTTACTAAGGTAGAAGTCAAAGTAAATAGTGAGAATTGGACCCTTAACTAAAGTGTGACCAAAATATCGTCATTTGTGTTTCCAAGGTGAAAGAAAGTCTAATGAGTGTGGAATGACATGAAGGGGAGTAAAAGATGACAGAATTTGGTTAAACGTTATTACTTTGATCCATATATATATATTATCTGCAAGAACATAATAAAAAAATATATGGGTAACACTTTACAATAGAGTTTATTATTTAACTACATTAGTTAGTAGGCTACATGAACTAATAATGAACTGCATGTATACAGCATTTATTAATCTTAGTTCATGTTAATTTTAACATTTACTAATACTTGATTAAAATCTTGTTAACATTAGTGAATGCACTGTGAACTAACATTAACTAACAATGAACAGCTGTATTTGTATTAACTAACATTAACAAAGATTAACAAATACTGTAACAAATGGAATGTTCATAGTTAGTTTATGTTAGTTAATACATTAATTAATGCTAACTAATGAACCTTATTGTAGAGTTACCAATATATGTTTTTAAGATTTGAAGTACACTACAAGTGTACATTTAATACAATTAAGTGCACTTTTTTCACAGGGGAAGGTTTGTTTTGCATTGCATTGATCTAATCACTTATCTGAATACCAAAGCTATTTGATGTGGACAAATCGAATCGGCTTTCTGGTTGGATGATCATCCGCCCAACCTGATCAGATCACAGTGATTGCGTGTTACATAAACAGAAGAGTTTTTAGGTGTGCCTGAACATGATTGAACTGGAAACAGCAGCTCAGACTGAGTCTGCTAGACCTCTTAGTCTGTCAATGGAAATCTGCCATGCAAAATCCTGGAGCAAGAGTATGATATCATGCCGTCGCAAACTTGTGCATATGTGTGTCTTCATAAAAATGACATGTCGCAGAGTGTTTTTTTATTACACCCACTTCCTCAGTTGAAATCACACCAACTCCAGTTAGCAATGACTGCACAAAAAAGTTAATTTAAGGAGGATTTGTTCTCTAATAAATACTCTATTGTAATAAATTTGTATCTGATAAAGAATACTTTCCTACATTTTCCTTGTATAAGCATTTAAATCAGTTTGTGTTTATGGGAGCTAATCTTGTAGACAGTAAATCTTCTGAAAGAATATTTAATAGGCTTCCATTTAAGGTGCATGTTGTACACAGTCGCATACTGTCAACATCACCACTTGGATGACCTTTCGTCCCAACTGAGGATGTGCATAGATGGTTAATGACACGTGTAAAGGTCTGACAGTCCAAGCAGAAACATCCATAACAAAGACATCCACTCATAATTGAAAGTAGTTAAACTACAGTCAAACTACACGGCGGGCGCAGATTCCACACGGGTCTGGTAATATGTTCTCATTGCTCCAGATTTAAGGCTGTTGAGTCCAGAGAGAAAGCTAGAGAAAGAATCTTCTCTGTTCCTCTGCTAAAGACAGCACATCCTGTTTGGACACTTGGTTATACACCAGAGAGGAATAACAGTCCACTGTCTCCACTGTCTGAGGGGGACCATCTGAACAACACCAAAAAAGGACATGCAGAATCAGTCACTACAGCCGGACAAGAGTTCGGCAGAGAAAACGAAGAGCTTTTCGTGTCCTCACAAAAACTAATTACAGCAAATGAGATCTGTTAAATGGGATGGTGCTGTGACTACAGAATCTTTGAGACACTTTTCACACTCGCATTAGTTTAATGTGTCTACTAACCATGTCCAACAGTGTGTATGTGTACAGCATCACCAGAGAATTTTTGTCTTTTTTTTCTGACAGTCATGATCATTCCTGAAAAAGTGTTTAATTGTATTAATGTGCACTTTTAGTGTACTTCAAATCGTAAAAGTATATATTTTTAAAAAAGTACTTGCAGATAATTTATTAATTAAATAAAAAAACGCTCCATGAACTTAAAGGGAGTGCACTTTCAAGACTATGTTTCATAAACTTAAATACACTTTTAATAAGTACACTTTGTAATAATTCTAAATTAAATGTAAAGTACTTGATTATAATTTTAATGGTGAATTTACTTAATTTAAAGGTACTAAATTGCAACTTCAGCATTACAAATGCGTAATTACAAATATATTTAAATACATGACACCATAAATGTTTGCCAGTACATACAGCAGTAACTTTAACCATATTTCAAAGACATGAATTATGAAATTAAATGACCCACTTATGTAGGACTTAAGTTCATCTTAATATGTAAAGTATAAAAAGTTTCATATAATTGCAGATAACGTGCAATTAATTCATTATATTCATTTTGCACTTAAGTATATTATTTACATAATAATTGATCAAAAGCATGCTAAAGTGTACAAGGGTTTGCATCGTATATTGGCTGTTTATTAGTACCTATAAAGCACATATTAATGTGTTTTATAAGTATTACCAGCATTCTATGATGAAAATTACTGTGCTTGAAATACATTTTATGGAATAAAATGCCAAGACTCCTTTCACTACCATTTTATGTATCATAAATACATACGTTATCTCTTTTTGCACAAAACTGATATAAATAGAGATGCAATAAAAATGTTCCCATCATGTGTCTCATATTTCATTCAAGCTCTGACACCATTATCTCTTTGTTGAAAATCTACACTACTAATATGATGGCTACTACATTAATAAAACTTTTTAGTGCCAAAATTGTTTGTCATACAGGAAATGATGGCATGACTGAGGGCTGGGCATTTTTTTATATAAATCCATTTTCACACAATGCATTTTGAAATAGCTTATTTCATCTCTCTGATCTCTCTGGGCTCTCTGTTCACTGTTTGGTTCATCTCATACCGACCTACAGGCAGAAACTGAAATCAGCTAAACCTGGAATAAGGACTGTAAAAAGAGGGACTAATGAAGCAGAGCAGAATCTACAGGCCTGCTTTGATTGCACTGATTGGACTGTTTTTGAAGCTGCTACCAATGATCTGGATGAGCTCACAGATACTGTAACATCATATATAAGTTTCTGTGAGGATACATGCATTCCTACCAGGACATTCTTATCATTCACTAATGATAAACCATGGTTTACTGGAAAACTCAAACACCTTCGTCATGCCAAAGAGGATGCTTACAGAAGTGGGGATAAAATCTTGTATAACCAGGCCAGAAACAGATTGACAAAGGAGATCAGAGTTGCTAAAAGGAACTACTCTGATAAACTGAAAAACCAGTTTTCATCCAACGACCCATCATCAGTCTGGAATGGCCTGAGGAACATCACCAACTACAAGTCACCATCCCCTCGATCTGTGGACAATCAACACCTGGCTGGCGATTTAAATTCATTTTACTGCCGGTTTGAAAAGCCCTCATTCACACCACACACCCGGTCTGATCTGCACTTCACACTTTCACCATCACCTCCTGCACTCCAATTATCACTCCCCCCTCCTGCCATCCAACCTGAGCTTAAGGTCTGTGTGGAGGACGTGAGCCGAGTCTTCAAAAAACAGAAGACTAGGAAAGCCTCAGGCCCAGACGGCATCTCATCTGCTTGTTTAAAAGCCTGCCCTGACCAACTGGCCCCGGTCTTCACGCAGATCTTCAACAGATCATTGGAGCAGTGTGAAGTTCCCTGCTGCTTCAAACGCTCCACTATCATTCCTGTCCCCAAAAAACCCCAAATCACTGGACTTAATGACTACAGACCTGTCGCTCTCACGTCTGTGGTCATGAAGTCGTTTGAAAGACTGGTGCTGGCCCACCTGAAGGACATCACTGGACCCTTGCTGGATCCCTTTCAGTTTGCTTACAGAGCAAACAGGTCTGTGGATGATGCAGTCAACATGGGACTGCATTATATCCTGCAACATCTCGACAGACCAGGGACTTATGCAAGGATCCTCTTTGTGGACTTCAGTTCGGCCTTCAATACCATCATGCCTGGTCTTCTCACAGCCAAACTGACCCAGCTCTCCATACCATCCTTGATCTGTCAGTGGATCACCAGCTTCCTGACGGACCGGCAGCAGCGAGTGAGACTGGGGAAACACACATCCAAGACACTCACAATCAGCACTAGTGCTCCCCAAGGGTGCGTTCTCTCCCCACTGCTCTTCTCCCTGTACACTAATGACTGCACTTCTAAAGACCCCACTGTCAAGCTCCTGAAATTTGCAGACGACACCACTGTCATCGGTCTCATACAAAACGGTGACGAATCTGCTTACAGACTGGAGGTTGAACAGCTGGCTGCCTGGTGCAGTTATAACAACCTTGAGCTGAACACGCTCAAAACAGTGGAGATGATCGTGGACTTCAGGAGGAACAGCTCAGCACTCCCCCACTCACCATCATGAACAGCACTGTGGAAGCAGAGGAGTCATTCAGGTTCCTGGGCACTATCATCTCTCAGGACCTGAAGTGGGACAATCACATTGACTCCACTGTGAAAAAGGCCCAGCAGAGACTGTACTTCCTTCGGCAGCTGAAGAAGGTCAAGACGGAGACTCAGATCACTGGCCACAAGAACATCTCGGCACAGGAACAGTTTCTTCCCACAGGCCATTTCCCTCCTGAACAGTTAACACTCCTCCCAAGGCATATGCCTGTAAGTGCAATACTCCCACTGTTTAGTGCAATATCCTACAACTCAGGTGATACTTATATGTAGATTTATTTATTTATAATATTCAAAACACTGTAAATAGGTTCATAATCTGTAAATCTGAAAATGTCTATTCTGACTAAACCCAACTGTGATAGTTTTATTCTCATATATTTTTATTTTTATTTTTTATTCTTATAATTTGAAGTATTATGTTTCATGTTGTATTTGTATTTGTATATGTCCACTGGAAGCCCCAGTACCAAAACAAATTCCTTGTGTGTGCAAGCACACTTGGCAATAAAGCTCTTTCTGATTCTGATTCTGATTCTGATTATAATTATTTTACAATTTTTTTAGTTGAACATTTTATACGTAATAATACATTCTTTAGGTTACACTTTTTTTCAATGGTCCACTTTAGACATTCTACTAACTATAAGTAACTTTGTCAACTAAATCTCATTACAGTACTAGTAGATGTTCTGCTTAATATCTGCAAACACTTTATATTGATGCTTCTCCTACAGACATAAGTAACTTTGCAACTACATGTCAACTTATTCTCCCAACCCGAACCTTAACACCCAACCCTAACCGAAGTCAACTTATGAGAGTTAGTTGACATGTAGTTGATAAGTTACTTATAGATATAAGAATGTCTAAATTGGACCATCGAAATAAAGTGTAATAATGGATATTTTATGAAAATTGTAATTCTGGGACAATTGTAGAACAACAAAATCTTAACAGATAGGACAAATGAAAAGTAGATAAATGATAAAGGAATGGTAAAAAAAAAAAAATAGCAAAACCTACGGAGAAAAAAATCTATTTAAAATACGTTTTGGAACAAACCTAAAAGAGCCCATATAGTTGAAGAAATACATTTAAACAATGTATAAGTATATGTGACCGTGAGAGTATATCGCTGATCGTAACTGCGTATGCTATTTTCTGGCATGAGTCTGTAGTGCTTTTTACAGGGAAATAAACAGATGGATGAGAGCAAGGCCCCGAGCCACTGGAGAGACGGGCCCATCTGAATGTTTAGGCAGTATTCAGAGATATCTCTCCTTATGTGGCTATGGCACATCGACTTGCTCTCCAACCATGTCACGGTTAACACTGGAGGACAAACAGAGCTTGACCAGCGGCACTGACTTTTCATAACTGTTGTAATATCCGTGGCTGGTTTGTGTTTTACTGGCAATCATTATTATTTCTCAAAGTGAGGCAAGATGTCTTATTCACGTGTTTACACATGTAGCCACAACAAAAACAAAAAAAAAATATCTGAAACGTTTACAATGTGTACTGGTGGTCTTGTTTAGTTCTGTGTGGTCACGTTAAGTGGGGAACCTGAAGTCTGCATTTAGTGGATGTATGTTCTGGCGGTCTTGTTCTCATGGCTGGTCTTTCTGGGATCTGAGGTCATCGTTATGCAGAACAAAATAGGACAGTTTTTTTGGGATTGGCATCCTTTGTTGGTCCAGAACAACATTCCTATGAAACAACTCTCAGTCTCAACCTACAATCAGAGAGAATTGAAAGGTTTATAAGAGTGTTGTTCAAGCCCATAACCCAATCCTTATCCTCAAAAATCCTATCGGTTAATAGGAGTGTTGTTCCAAGAACATGTCCTATTTGGGTAAATCCCGTTAAACTGCAGGTTTAAAGTCCTCGGGGGGCATCATTACCCATGGGCACCTGCTGGCCCTGAGCTCACTCACTGTGTCTACAGAGAGAAACAGAGTGCACACTTTCACCACAGTAAACCATGTAAGGCAGCGCTGATGCACATTCCATCCTGCAAGTAAAAATAACACTCAATCAGATTAATGGGAATGGCCTCTTCAACACAAATACAAGCATGATAAAGAGAACAGACGCAAGCTCACGGTTTCATTAATCAAACTCACACGAGTCAATTATACAACCACTTTTTTTGAGGTTCATCTAGTGTAATCCTAATTGTTAAGTCTATTTAAACTTTTGTTTTTCAAATATAGAATAGGAATATAAAGTGAGAAATATTATGTTCTCTCAGTCTATTGGAAATAGGGTGACCACCCGTCCCGCTTCGTGTTGTACCGCACAGCATTTTCATCCCTTGTCCCACACGTCGCATATTCAGAAAATGTCCCGCATTTTCCTCAGTCTGTTGGTCTTTAATGTTAAGAAAACGTGCATGCGTTCTTTTGCCTTTGTAAGAAAGCATTTTATTTATACATTTTGCGGCATAGTTTTTCACCTATATTTAACAGCGTTTCGTCAGAAGTAGTCTATAAAATACAACAGCTGTTTTTTAAATCCTATCCAATGGTTGAAAGGACAGGAGTAAACACAGTCACTAGTGGGTTGTGACGGCTGTCAATCAAAATGTGGAGCGGTGATTCGTCCATGTGTTCCCTGTTAGAAAACAAATGGATAATTCTGTAAATTAAAATTTTACAAGGCGGCATAATGGCAACATAGCCTATTTAATAGACTGTCAATGAACTAATTTCATGTTATTTTATATTTTATTTGTTATTTATTTATTTTGTTGGATTTTAGTTGGACTTAGTCAGAACTGTTTCAAAAATAGTTATCTGCATGATGCTGCTGCCTTTGGGCTCAGTGATGTTGAATTTAAATGTCATGTAAAATAAAGACATGTTATGTTAAATTGTGATGTAATGGTGTTTTCTAGAAAGTATTTTATCAGCTGAAAGGCAGAATACAAATGTTTTTATTAAGTTAGATAGACATTATATAACAGTTTCAGGTTATGTTTTAGTGTTGATAACATGTCCCACATTGTCCCACACAAACTTATTAATAGTCCCACATTTGGTTCGTTTGACGGTGGTCACCCTAATTGGAAAGCACTTGAGATTTTTCTGTTGCACTTACAGTTACCTGCTCAGTTGAAGGCTGATTATTTTGTAATCAAATTTTAGTTACTGAAATGCTGTTGGAATGGAACTGAGAATTCTATCTATTATGAAAATGTTTTAGTATATTAACTTTGTATATACAATCTGTGTTTCACATATTTTGCATTTGGTCCTAGTTTTGTGTGATATATGCACTGTTTTGTCATGTTTATTATTATTTTTGCATTGTATTATTTGTTTCCCTACAACTATAAATGGTTTTATTTAATTTCATTATTTCATATTATTATTTAATTTAATTAAAAATATATATATTTATTCATTTTACATACAAATGTGTTGCCACTAAATTATTCTTTTCTGTGATTTCCCCTTTTATATTAGCTTCCTTTGGATTGAAGCCTTAATTGATGGGTCAAACTTCCTCTTGAATTCACACCCTGATTGGCATTGCTCACCCTTTACACTTTTAAAGATCTGGGAACAGTTTAGTCAATTCTCTTACAATGGTTGAATGAGGATTTGGTTAAGCTGGATTAGTCCACCAGGACAACTGTCCCATCGCTGCACATCAAAGGCATGTGAAACTGCGTTCGGTCACAGTGTACACACTGCAGGGTTGCTCAATTCTCCATGCATTCAGCACATATGAGCTCTATAACTCATATATACTATGAAGTAACAGACTGAGACTGCTTCATGCAGCTGTGGGCTTCACCCTGATCCCATAACTCCACAAACTGTAACATTTACAGGATCTGGCTCATGCTGAAGTATTTATACACAACCTCTTTAATTCTCTCTTTCCCCTCATCCCTTCATCCCCCTCTTTGAGAGCCAGCTAGTCCGTCTGCCAGCTTGCAAAATGGAAAATGTGAGCATCACCAAACTCAAAAGAAGTATTACAACACACAAGTCCAAAAAAAGGCTTTTTCTCTTTCTCGCTCTCTTTCTCTTCCCCGCTCCCACCGCTCTTTGTGTGATAAGCCAGATATATTAAGAGTAAACAAATCAAGTCATTTATTTTCAATTGTTTGATGACTTTATAAGGGCTGGTTTCTTCTGATCTGCTCTGTTTGAGAAACAGTTCCTCCAATTCCTCCCATGTACTTTCATTCTTTTATGGAATAAAAGGACATTGAAAATGTGCTAGTTGCCCTTTTCCATGCAATTATGTTGAATGGAAACTTTCAAGCTGCAAAAAAAATGATGCAAATGTTTCATGAGTCAAAACGGTTTTGTGATCTGGACAGTGTTCGAATTATACCGTGAGCTTCGGGGGTTACAGCTATTTCGACTGGTAACTTCACTCTCCATTTTATATTATGTAGACTTAAACACGAGAACCACTAATCTATATGCGAAATTCTGCGAAAGCTTCTGCAGCAGTTCAAACACACACATCTGAGCACGTTTCCATCCGACAACCTTGTCCGTGAGATGATAAACAACTGCTTGCATTAATGCAACCATTCTTGGCTTAGTTTCACCAAGATATGGACAATATTTGCTTGGTACAGAGAGCTTCAGGAGCTGCGTGAACTTTTAGCTAGCTAGCTAGACTATGACTTCATTATAGATGAGAGAAACACTATGAACAACCAAATTAAGACAGTTCTGAAAACCTGTTTAAATGACGAGCTGTTCATAACATTTACCACAAAGCACAATGCATGAAAGATATACATGTCAGTCAAAACTATAGAATGAGATTAAAGTTGATTCAGCCTCTTACCCTTAATTTTTCGCTGACACACCAGGTACGTACATTTTGACAGCTAGTGAAGTGATATCAAAGAACCATAGCAAAGAACACAGTCTGAACGTACCAGAGAAATGGTACAGCCCAATGGGGAGTGAGGGTTTGAAAATCGTATTTCATTAGACTATTTCCTGAATTGTTGGTATGTGATGGTAATGCTGCATTTAAATACATACAATTTTGGTTAGGCCAACATTATATATTATTAAATTTTTTTCAGTACCCCCCAAATTATTATTTGAACTATGGATCTGGATCAACCGATTCATCGAAACAATCTGATTTGTTTATGAACTCTCATGAACTCATTAAGCAAATTATGAACTTTCATTAATGTGCCAAGGATGGATTTCTATTTTTATTGAACAATGACTTCAATCTCAGTCTGTTCTTCACCCAAAGCTACAGTATATGACCCTACAGATGATGAAAATTAAGTCACGCGGAGAGTGCGCTGACCACTGCGGAACGCGGACGGTCGAAGTATACTTTGCGCTTTGCACTGAAAACAAATTGGCTTGAAAAAAAAAGAAGAAGAAAAAAGGGTCGAACTCTAAGTACAAATAGCCCGTCTTGTTGGCAATGGCTGTTTACACCCACCATTGTCTGGTTGAGCTAGACAAAATTACAAAAGTAACCTGTCCAATAACAGGATCAGTGGTGTGGAGAGTAATCCACCTTTTTTAGATGCCATTCTTCAGCCTATTCCCATCGCACATCGGCTTGGAGAAAATATTTGAAAACTAAAAATAATTAAAAGGGTCATATGATGCGATTTTTTTGGTTTTCCTTTTTCTTTAGTGTGTTATGTAGCTGTTAGTGCAAGTATAAGATCTGCAGAGTTACAAAGTTCAAAGTGTCAAGCGTAAAGTGATATTCTTTATAAAAGTTAAGGCTCAGCCACGTCTTCCTAAAATTCTTCGTTCCAACACGCCCCACAAATCTACGTCAGTGTGTAGCGGCAGAGTTTCATAACACCACCCAAATGTACACGCAAACAAAGAAGGCGGAACTTTTATTCTCGCTGTATTATTGATCCCGCCTGTGTCGCTGTGGTGAAGTGTTGGGTCCCACTGAAGCGTTTGGTCCCAGCTTAGGAACAAGCAATCCGATTGGTTCAAAGCACGTTTTATGGGTAATCGCTTTAGTGCCTGGTTACAAATCAGACAAAATCACTTTATTAAAGAAGACGTTTGAACTATGTTATAACAAGTCATTAATGTCTTTTAACTCGTGTGTTTCATATGCTAGTATATAACCAAAGCTATAGATTGTGAATTTAAACATTTCTCATTCTTAGTGTTTTTTAGTTAGCTTAGATAGTAGCATAGCATGCAGCTATCCGATGAGCGTGCTAGCTGAGCTTTACCTGAGCTTATACTGCCTTAACGTATTCGCAGCAATTCGTAATGCAATTATAATTATGTCATTATTTTTATCGTAATAATTAGCGCAATATGTTGTACAAATTTTGTTATTAAAAGAACCATGTAGTTATCGCGAGAACAGATTTAGATCAGGCATACTAATGGGGTCCTAACCTGGGACCCATAACTTCAGTGGGACCCAACACTTCACCACACCGCCATGCCATGGAGAGACTGTGTTTTCCGTTGCGAAAGCACAACTACTTTGTTTGGCCTTCCAAAAGAGGGCACAATTAGAAAACAGTGCTTATGCTTTATTTACAACTAAACTTTTCGACTTTTTCGGAGGACTGTTTCCAAAAGCTGCGAGAGTAGCCTACAAGGCCGGCTGTGCACAAAGGCTGATTCCAAATACAGGCCGGCGCTTCTGACTGACAAACACACTGTAAGTATGTTTTCATATTTTAAGATTTGCTACTGACTATTCAAACGCGAGTTTTGAGCAGTATAGAGTAGCGCTTGCTTGTCGTTTCTACGATCACAAATACAGACATGGTTTTATGTTTACATGGTGTTCTCCCCCCATAGTGCGGCGCGACGCTTAGAAAGACAGTATAAATCAATTATATTTGAACTTTTTCAAAAGAAAGAACAAGTAAACTTGAAATTTACACTTTTTCTTGCTATTTACACTGTCAAAAATAAATCACTCCAAAATTGCTAGTAGATTTCTCAAATGATTACAAAGACAGTACAAAACTTCACGGTTTAATTTTGTGTGTTATTGTCAAGTATGAATTTGATTACAGTTTTTTTTCGATCGCTAAACAACAGTGAGCACAACTGGAGCTACATGTGCAAAACTCTAACTACAGTCTGCACAGCAGCAGTTCATGTGGACCAAACTCTAGTTCATTTTTCATTGCTTGAACACAGTTTTCAAAACTCTACACACTTATCCAATGACTTTAACCACAACCTGCACAACACTGTGGATTTACAGCACTTTGTTCAAATGCTAACACACTGCTGTCAAAACCGTGAACCACACATTCAAAACAGAATAGATTTCAGCCTTGTGCCTTTCAAACACTGATGATTGCAATTTCAGCTGAAAGGCTAAGAAGGTCTTGTTTCTTATTTGTTCGAATTACAGTATGTACTTTTAGTTTCTACATTTTTTTCTCATTACTGTAATTCCGTAAATTACTACAAACTGAAGATTGAAGCAAACTGCTAATTTCATTTACCTTACGTAAAGAATTATGTTCTAAAAATGTAAATAAATCATCTGAAAGAATGTCACTCTTTTCTTTGAAAAAAATATTACTTTGTATGAAGTCACTGAAATAGTTCAAACTGTAAAGATGAAAAGTTTGTATTTTCTGTATTGGTGTTTGATGCTAGTGTTTTTACTCTCAGTGTGTTCTGAGTGACAGTGTGTGTTATCTCAGTGAGGGTTGTGCATGTGTTTGGCTGCACTGAGCCTGTTTTGAGCATGTGTTAAGAGTTGTGTTGCTTGGAATGAGTTTTGCAGGTGATGTGAACTGTTTAGCTCAGGTGACTGTTGGTAGTGCAGACTGTAGTTAGAGTTTTGCACATGTAGCTCCAGTTGTGCTCACTGTCGTTTAGTGATCGAAAAAAACTGTAAGATGCTTTAAGTTGACGAGGGAGACACATTCCCGTTTACACCTGGTGTTTTAATCCGTCTCTTTTTTCCACTTTCTGATTTCTTCGAGGGGAGGGTCTAACGGTGGGGAAATGTATGAGATTTCTTCAGATCTTTCAATCAAATGGACAAAATAAGCTCACGCAATTTACATTTGAACGACGGAAAAACACCCGGAGAACAGCATCTTTAGTTTCTGCTCTGAGCCGCAAGAGCAGCCGAACGCTCTGTGTGTGTGTGTGTGTGTGTGTGTGTGTGTGTGTGTGTGTGTGTGTGTGTGTGTGTGTGTGTGTGTGTGTGTGTGTGTGTGTGTGTGTGTGTGTGTGTTAGAAATCAGGAATGGTGAGAGAACATTGTGCTTGGTATGTTTTTCATCTTCAAACCAAACTTGGGTCTTCAGCCAACAAAGTTTAAATCCTGTCTGGCTAGCGCTCTTCTTATAATGTTCACTCATTAGGTCAGTAGGTGGAGACAGAGAAGACGGTCTTTTGTGGTCGAAAGTAGACAAGGTCAAAGTGTTTTAGACCTGTTTATTCCTGTATTTAGCGTCATTCACTTGTGATCTGATCGACCTAACTGCATATTAAAAACAGGGCCCATGTCACTTTTATGTTTTGTTTAGTTTTTTGTTTTTTTTGTCATATTGGAGTTTTTGGAGCTACGCCTGTCCTCATTCACTTCCATTACACTAAAAGGTTGGCCAGGATAATTTTAAAAAAAAGATTAAAAAAGAATAAAGACATGTCTGGAAGACATGAGGATGAGTAATAATAATATTTTTAATGTGAACAATCCTTTTAAAAACAGCTCTCACACACTCAGTCAGATATGTTTTTCTGTTTATTACTATGTATTCTGTTGTTTGGGGTAAAATGTCGTTCATAAACATGGATAAGAAGGCCACTAAAAACAAAACATGTGTGTTTATTCTTTTGCTCTCTTTAACTTTCGCTCCCAAGGAGACCTCACGCGCACAGGCCTCCCCTCGTCATGGAAACTTCAAGCCCACATGTGCAATTTTGTGGATGGGAAAAATATATATGTTATGATTAGAGGAAACATAAAACGTCATGACCATTTTCTTTAGCTAATCTTGTATTATTATGTGGCGAGCCTCCCGTTATAATCACTGTGCAGACCAGTACTGGGGAGTAACTAACTCAAAGTATATGATCCACTTTGCAAGACGCTCAGAAATAAAAGGTACAAAAGGCGTCACTGGGGCAGTACCATTTCAAAATGTCCACCTTTGTACCTAAAGAGTGCATTAGTATCTCAATGGTACACATTGGTAGCTAAATGGTACATAGTATACCCTTTATAAAGGCCAGTGCCAGTGACAACTTTTGTAGCATTTTTTATTAAAAAATTTATAAAAATTTTACAAGCTATTGTTTCCAATATTTCTTAAATGGCTATAAAAACCCCTCTTACCTTTTTTTTCTTATCTTATTTTTTTATTATTTTGTATTGTATTGATATTGGTATCAATGATATTGGCCTTGATAGTACTTGGTATTACAATTAAAAATATAATAAATAATGCTACCCATCCCTTTTCGATTCATTCTGGTTAATTCCTTCAATATGGTTATAGTAGCTTATATAGTGAAACTAACTACTGTTTTAAAAGAGTAGCTAGACTAGTTCACATAGGCCACATTTTTCACAGACACATGTCAGTGGAATGGGGAAAAAATGCAACGCAACGAGTTTAGAAAAATTATACTTAAAGCGTTGTTTTTGAATGCCTTGTGATTCGCACGATCTGCAAAAGAGGCGAGAAGTGAGTGAAATGGACAAAGATGTCCATCCAGCATATGTTTTACACAGAAAAAAATCTGGAAAAGAACCTCAGTGCTATGCAAAAACATGTTTAGTGTGATCAGCCCCTAACTACTTTAAGTTAAGGGTAACTTTTAACTTGACAAACTATTCGTTCGGTTCACATGACGTCACTGTAGCTTTACGCCGCCATCTTGACGACCGACGGTCTCAGTAATGCCTGCAACATGTTGTGCAGTTGGCTGCAACAACATCCGGAAGAGGAACGCCGAACTGGTATTTTATTCTATACCAAAAGAAAAGGATAGAAGAAATGTCTCGTATTGTATGAATTTCTCATGTTGTATCATGTCTCATCTTTCTGTGCGCACACACCCGACCCGAAGCGTGCAGCCATTGAGCCCTATACAGGGCGCGAGTAATGAATTTAGCTGTGTTTCGTGTCTGAATGGACAAATACACACAACATTATGTTTAAAAGTCCGTTTTGGAGAGTATACACGTAAAATATGTCGGTTATGTCTCCAGTCTCTTTGGTAGAGAGAGAGAGAGAGAGACGAGGAGAGCAAAGCATGCAAATGGAAATTATCGCGGCCGGAAAAATGATCGAGCTCATTTTTTTTTATCGTGCGATTAATTGATTTATTGACTTTCGCAACAGGCCTAATCCAGATTAATGACAGCTAGCCGCGAGCCGTGGCTAACAGCTGGCAAGCTACCAGCTGAGCCACTTAGCTAGCTAACAACTCGCTACCTAGTCAGAGCAAACTACCACCAAAATCATACATTTGAATTTTTTTATAATACCAACATTTCCCATAATTAAATATAAATCCTTGGTGCCCAGATGCCGCACTTTTACGTCTTTTACCCATCCAGCAACAGCTGATACACGTCTGTACTCTTGAAAGCCTTCAAGCGATCCATGGGGAGGGGTTATGCACAAGATATATATATATATATATCATGGAAGGCAATATATATAATATATATATATATATATATATATATATATCATGGAAGGCAAATTGGGCAAGTCTGGGGCAGATAATAAAGGACAAAAGAAAACTGGGGGTAACAAATAAGGATCGGAGCCTAAAATAAAAATTTTATCCATGTATCTCTGTCTTTCTCTCTCATTCAAATGGGCAGTTTGGGCAGCCACCGGGTGAGATCGGTCGTCAATATGGTGGCGTTCTATTTCTAGTGACGTAGGTGGCATCTATGAATAGTTTCTTCCACAACACTGTTGCAGATAGAGATGTGAGGTCAGTGATGTCATATGAAGCAGCATGTACAGTTACGTCAAAACTGAACTGTCACACTCAACTGAAGGTTTGTAAAAGCAGTGGACAAATGGCAGACTGGTTCCCCTTCATTGCATGCATGTATTACCTTCCTAAAGACAGAACAGCTGCAGCAGCTGCTGATTTTATGGGCATCTTTTCGCTGAAGTAAACACAGTCTCCACATGTCAACATGGCCTTTATTGGTCTTGTTCGCTCAAAGACTTTGAGTTTGTTTATGGGGTTTTGAAGTGGCAAACAGGAGCCAAAAGTAAAACTGAAATGGCAAGTTTTTCAACAAATGCTGTCTGAGGATCAATCTATTATGCAAGAGTACATTCTGGGTTGATCTGGTGAGATTTAAAAACAGAGTGAAATAAACAGGTTTTTCCTGCTGGAAAAGTGAAATTTCATTACAGAGATTTTATTCAGATAAGAGATTTAGTCCAAAATGGTTGTCTGTGTTTTTTCAGGGAAGGTGTGTAAATCTAATAAGGGGAATATTGGATTATCTGGGTGCAGCGTTGCCTTATATATGAGATCAGCTCAGGACGGATTGGGGAAATTCTATTAACGCCTGATAATACAAGACAAACCCTGTTCGCATACAAACACTACAAACACACACACACACACACACACACACACAGAGAGACACACACACACACAATGACTCAAACTGAGCAGTGACAGCAGCATCCATTAGTGTGACATACTACTGTATATATACTTCATATAAAATTTGTTATTTCTGTATTTTGCCTTTATAGGACACCATTACACATGGGGTATTTCAGACCACATGAAATATTTGTAAAAAATATATTTGTCTTATGAGTAATCTAAAAAAAAATTTGATTAAAAATGATGACAATCTTTAAAAGAAAGAAATTAAAAACAATAGTGACCAGTTGCAGTACCTAACATATACACATCTCTATGTTTAGTAGTGCCAAAAAATGCCTCACTATTACTATGCACATTTGCTAGGGATCTGAACAGACTCATAACCCAAAATATTACACTTTAGCGTGTAGCTCATTCTGCGCTGAATGATTCCTCAAATTATGGGGCTTGTTTAGGAGAGGTGTGCTGTTACTTTTACTGTACAATCGACCAGTTTTATGATTTTGTCTAGGGGATGATAAAACAAAACACCCTATTAACCACCCAGAACACCTTAGCAACCGCAAAGCGAAACACTGGCATCACCCACAAACCACGTCTCAAACACCACACATATTTTCTAACTAAACCTAAACAAAAATCTTCCAAAAGCATTTCACATTATTAGCAGTTATTTTTGTAGTCACGGCTGACTTGCAGCACACACGAACTGGATGCAGAAGTATCCAACAAAAACAGTCTTTATAAAGCCGTAACTCACAGGAGACTGTAGGGGAAATATAGGAGAATCACAAACCAACATAATCCACAATCGAGATCCCTACAAATAACTGAACTGAAATAGGCGTATATAAAACACATGGCAAACATAATGATACACATTTTATACTCATGCTTAACTATAGATACAAAGGACATAATCTGTAACCAAGGTAACCAAAACTAAACAGTACACAGAAACAGGAACTTAAGGAAATGAAACAGAATATCAACTTAAGAGTCCATTGAAAGGAACATAAAACTGACATTACACCCACCTCCCGGAAGGCCAGTGGGGGCTCTGGAGGTTGGAGTAAAGCTGGCAATGAACAAGAACCTGGAGGGGCTGGCAGGGGGAGATCCCATGGTGGAGCCGATGGAGGGAGGAGTCAGGGTGGAGCCTTTGCTGATGGTCCGGGCGAAACCTGGAGACCCAGGTGGAACCGAGAGGGAGACATTCCAGGGCAACACCACAGGCCTGGAATTTCTAGGTGGAGCTGTTGGATAACAAGACCAAGAGAGGAGGGCTCGGCAGACCGGGGCGATGCAGGAGGAAGTGAGGACCAATTCTAATTGGAGAGGGAGGGAGGAGCCAGATGTAGCTGAAGGGGTGGAGGGACTAGACACAGCCAAAGGCCCAGAAGTCAATGGCGTAGGCAGAGAGATGACTGATAAAGGCGGAGCCTTCATTAGTCGGTGGAGCTCGGGGGCTGACGTACCACGGTGGAGCCGAGGGAGCACAGAGCCGTAGATGGAGTAAATATAATTAAAAAGGAATCGGGAACCGCACTCCAATGGTTCAAGTCTTACCTCTCAGGTAGGTCCTTTAGGTAGTCATGGAGGGATGAGGTGTCTAAGACCCAACATCTAGCTACTGGGGTGCCTCAGGGCTCAGTACTTGGACCACTTCTCTTATCCATCTACATGTCATCACTAGGATCAGTGATTCAGAAAAACATGGCTTTCCCTATCACTGCTACGCTGAAGACACACAACTCTACCTCTCATTCCAGCCTGATGATCCGACGGTAGCTGCTCGCATCTCAGCCTGCCAGAGGAGCCCACAGGCTGAGGTGGAGTTATGGGCCTCGAGGCCCGAGGCGAAGATAGGGGATCCGCATCACCATGCAGAGCTGGGGATCGTGAAGCCCGAGGCTGAGCCAGAGAGCTGTCCGGAGCTACTAGAGAAGGTAGAGCCCAGGAGCTGAGCGGCACCAGCGGAGCAGGCAGATCCACGGGAGGGAATTTGTCTGAGAGTTGTACCAAGACAAATTCCTATCAACTTGTTGACATGGCAATAAAATTACTGAATTGAATTGAATTGAACTGAGCCAGCAGAGAGAACGAAAATAACGGGATACAAATGACATAGAGCGGGATCAGGTCATCAACGTAATTCCATTGGTCCAGACGTCCCTCGAGGACCTTCTCCGGGCAGGTGTTAAAAAAAAACAGAGGGAGTGGTGCGGGTAGTGTGTTTGGCATGGCAGGTTTAAAAAATCCCTCGTATGGTCCTCTTCATCGACGAGTAGGAGGTGAACGGCCGCTACGTCCGTCTTTAATAGTTTCTTTCCACGTTTTTAGTCGGTATACAGTATACAACAAAAACAGTCTTTATTATAAATCTGTAACTCACAGAAGATCATAGGGGAAACTATAGTAACTAAAAAATACTTTTATTTCTTCAAGCAAAAAAATAGTTTATTTTCTGGTTTTACTTAACTATAATGATATTTAAAAAAAAAAAACTTTTGTCTTTCCTGACAACACTGCAAACGTTTTATGCTCGGCAATAATTATTAGTTAACTACTATGGGACGTGGACAGTAATTTAAAAACTGAGTGAACCGTGACCGCTGGGAATTACTCCCACTACATCCTGAATCAGTGTTTACATCACAGACACTGCAGCTCTGCTCTTTCACCAATGTCAGCCCTCAATCACAGCACAACAACACCATCTTATGAGCTCACAAACATGCTCTGTTGTGATACGAGCACCAAAAGAGGAGTTGTATTTACAGCATGATTATTGATTTGCTTGCTCACAGGACTATTTCATGCAACTTTGTTCATACTGTATACTGATTTCCCAATAAAATAGTTTTTTATTTGTTTTGACCCTATAAAGCCTACTGTATAATATTTGATACATGAATTTCTAAGGCCTCTAAATGATCAACACGATTAAAACTTTGCTGAAAAACCTGCCCACAATCTATATGCCTTCTGTCGTCTGATTGAGTCACAGGCTTTTTAGTATATTTGTAAAAATGTCCACCTTCAGATCATGGTGCATATGCCTTTTTTTATAAAGTGAACGTTAAAATGAATTTCATATTGTTATTAATATTTCAAGATGAACATTTCCTGGACTGAAACAGCTCAGGTTTTTGTTAAATCGTGCAAATATATTAAATATGATCTAACAGGTTTTTGAGGAATGTTTATTCTCTCAATCCTCATATTGCATTGCATTATATGTATTTTGCCTCCCACAATAAAAACTACAGAGTTTTGATCATAAAAGTGATAGTTTTGCTCAGTCAGAGGTGTTTTATTTGTCCTCGGGTATGAGCTCCATATTTTAACTATTTAATATTATATGAATCATGAATCTAATATATCAAATATGATACAAAACACATTCACAGACTTTTTTTTCTATTTATTTTTCAATTTTTTCATAAAGGTTCAAATAAACTGTTCAATTAAAAAAATACATATTTTTTGACTATTATTTTATATGTCAGATTTACAGGGTTAATGACAGCAGCACTTGAACTGCATGCACTCCATACGTTTGTGTAAAACCTGATGATCACGTTTTCCTGATAATCCAAAGACCATCAATGAAAACTGTCTGTACAAACAGTCACATGATAAATGTCACAAATTTACTCATTTGTTTTGTTGACCTAGAAATGGTTTAGAATGTGAAATTTAAATCGCTTTTCTTTGCTTTAAATTGTCCAAAATCCTAAAACACTCCTTAAAACAATCCTAAAACACTTCATTTCCAGGTTCAGAGGAAAACAAAATCCCAGATTTTCAATGTGGACTTTCGGACTCCACTGTAAACAGCAAAATAATCAAGTAAGCACTTGAAAACTAGCTTTAATGTTTTAACCCGTAAAACCTGCTTTGACTGCCGTTGAAGACAAATAAATAAAAAAACTAAAATCTAGCCTAAAATAAAGTAATTCATGTAAAAACATGAACATTTGACATCCTCCAGTGAAAAATGACAGTTACATCAAATTAAACACAATACTGCCTATTGAAATCTCTGTGTTATAATGTGACAAACGCTAAACAAACACAGCTGGCTCTTACTCTGAAGGTTTTGGTGCTGGGGGACGGAGAGGAGGGCGGAGAGTCCGACAGGGACTTTCTGGAGCGAGAGGAAAGGTCCTTGCTACGCGAATAGAGCGATGACATCTCTCTCCTGGATAAAAACGCAGGCACCGTTTCACACAGCTGTGGAGACGGCCATGACTGCTGGACGTGAAGTAGATACAGTTAGATACAGTAGAACAGGTGCAAACTTGTTCGTCCAGATGATCACGCGGAGCGTGTTTCCCGAGACTGACAGGCGATCTGTGTTTCTGTTCCTCCGCACGGCACAGTGGTAATCAGAGAAAAATGAAAACAATTAGAAGCACCTCTACACTTCGCTATCTCCACTCCCTCTTTCTCTATTTCCGTCCCACTCCCTCTCTCACAAACGCATAAAAACAGTTGTGGTCTCCTCTGGCTGATGTTCTCTCTCTGACACTCACTCATATATACAGTAACACAATGAGATCTAAATAAGGAGAGGACTTTTCTTTGTTAACTTTACAGACGGCTGAAAGCCCTCCCTCTCTGTTCTGTCTACATACAATTACACCACACAAACTCTGAAAGAACAAAACTGCTCTCACTCAGTCCCACTCAGCCCTGTCGCTCTCTCACAATCAGTCTTTCTCACAGTCTTTTCACTTAGTTGTTTTCTCATGTTCCTTCCCCTCTTACTCTGGCTCAGTATGAGGTGCTTTAAGTGTATATCTATTATATTTTACTAATTTAAACAAAAAGACTGTAAATAATTTTACTGTAAAATCCTGTTCAAACTTCAATACTGTGCATGTGGTATATTAAGCACATTTATGGGGCTTATTTTAGATTTTGAAAGTCTCAGTTCACACTTATTGTAATTATGGAAAGGAGCGAACAGTACATTTCTACAAAAGTGAAAAATTATTAGATCCATGCACTTTGTATTAAGTGTCTTTAACTACTCTCCCCTACAAATGCAAAGTGCAGTAACTACGCCATCACTGAAACTGATAAAAATGGCTTCAACGTTTTCATACAGGCCAACCAAACATGTTGTAGGTACAATAGTGTTATTAAAGGTAAAGGTATTACATAAAATACTTTTATGTAATACCTTTACAGGAAGGAAAATGTTATACATAAAAAAAGACCATTGATATGACCTTTGACCCTAAAAATGTAGATACTGCACTCTGCCTTTGTCTAACCTCAAGCAACTAAAACACTATTACAAAAGCAGAGTGCAGTATCTACAATTGAAATGTGTTAATCCAACTTTTTTTTTCTTCCTTATACTTTTCATTTGTTTTAATTGGTTTTATGTTTTGTTTATGGATGTTTATAGGTTGAGTGTTGAAAAATCTTGGTAGTAACCTTCATCCAGTGTATTCAAGAATAGTATTTTGTCGTAATTTCCCTGTCACATAAGTCTTAAATGATTAAATTGTCATTCTCATTATTTTCCCCAAAACATCCTTATAATTTTACACACAATCAAAATGCTGGTATTTTGGTTTGTGGATTTTTATTTTAATTGAAAATTTATAGTCATAATAGAAATATAGAATAGAAAAATTAAGCTATTATGTTTGCATGAGAATGCATTTCTTAAGCCTTGTATTTTTTAAATTTTAAAGTTTTATATAATTAGTTTATTAATTAAATTGAGATATGTTTGGTAATTGAACCTGAATGAATTTAAAATTAATTTGCTATATTTCTGATCAATATATTTGTTTTCCTTAATTTTAATTAACCCTAACTTTATCCTCATCTGAATTATAAATAATTGACTTCCGTATAAAATAATACTACCATTAAAAACACATTTGATTTTCTTTTTTAATCAATGTAGAATGTGTAACTTAAAAATAAACAGATTAGTGCTCTGTTTAAGGACAAGAAATGAAAACCAATGCAATATGATGAATATCCAAAAGATGGCACCCACACACTGTTTTTAAATGGGGTTGGATAAATATGTTTTGCTTTTAAAACTGTGTGTGTGTGTGTGTGTGTGTGTGTGTGTGTGTGTGTGTGTGTGTGTGTGTGTGTGTGTGTGTGTGTGTGTGTGTGTGTGTGTGTGTTACAGTTTGACAAGTTTATAGTTTGACAAAAGCACAATGTTGTGTTTTATTGGGAGTGTACACAAATATAAGTAAACACTTTGCAGTTTGAATTATGTCCTGTATGAACAAAATTATGGAGTATGTTTTTATGTTTCCACTGTTCGATCGCGCCCACGCCTCTCTCTCTCTCTCTCTCTCTCTCTCTCTCTCTCTCTCTCTCTCTCTCTCTCACACACACACACACAGACACACAGTTCGATCGCGTCCACGCCTCTCCCTCTCTCTCTCTCTCTCTCTCTCTCTCTCTCTCTCTCTCTCTCTCTCTCTCTCTCTCTCTCTCTCTCGCACACACACACACACACACTCTGCATGTCTCACTTAATTCAACCACTGACAACGGTCAGAATACAACGCTTTTCCCACTTCCCTTTTCCCGTCAAAATAAAAGCTCTATGATTACAACTTCCTCTTACGCTTCAACTGAGAGATTACCGAATAAAATACATTACAATAGCGTAAGAAATGAAGACAACAAGAAACAAAACAGTTATATCAGCGTTTCCAGAGTGGATAGATGCTAACGTTACTGCCTTCAAGGGGAGCAGGTAAGATAAAATGGTTTATATGCTAGCGGATCGCTAGCTGGTAACGGCAATTTATTGATTCAGGTGTTATTTGCCAGGCTAGGTGTTCATATTTTAACATGTTCCTTACCGCTATCTGAATACTTCTGTTCTCTTACGAGAGTATCTCTCGTACTGCGTAATATCTTACGCTACGGGGAAAACCTCTTTTCCACGAGATATTGAAGCCAAAAATTATCCTTAATTTTGAATTAATGTAAAACGCTGTGCAGCAGCATGCAGACATAGGCAAGACGGCTTGCGTGCCTATTGGCTGCCCTGCGGCAACAGCAGCAGCCTATCGAGAGAGGCGCTGCGTGACACATATCCAATGGGGGCATTTCACGCCTATTTCGAGCCCAAAAGCACACAGCGGGACGAGCCTTGAGTCTGAAGTCGCTGGCATCGCCGCCTTTAGCCGCCGTACCTGCTACGCTTTCCGGCGTTATATCCTTTTCTGCAAGTGTGTGTGTTCGCCGCTGCGACACACATTTTTTCACTGTCTCTCTCCCTCTCCTAAAAGAGCTGCGTCTTTTTCAAGATGCATAGATCCTGCGGCTCGTGCCGACCCACACTCAGTGAAGAGGATGTCATCTGCGTTTCCTGCCTGGGTGAGGATCATGCGGCTCTCGCTCTCGTCGACGGCGGATGCCCTCACTGTGAGCTACTGCCGATGGTGACTCTGAGGACTCGGCTGGCATCATTCTCAGAGGCTGCACTTCAGTCCGCTGTAGCGCCGCGCCGTAAAAGCGCCGTGCCCAGCGCGGCCCCGAGCCTCCTCCTGCCCGCCAAAGCTCGCTGGTTCGCCCGCCAGCTTCGCCGGCATCGCTCGAGTCCCTCACCGACGGACAGCTGCCGCCGCTTCCGCCATTGAGGTCGACGAATCAGCCCCGAGCCTTCTCCAGCCCGTGATAGCTTGCCGGTTCGCCCGCCAGCTTCACTCGAGTCGCTCGCTGACGGACAACGGCGGCCACACGCCGCCGCTTCCGCCGTTAATGACAACGAGATAGCTGCATCTGTAGAAAAGGCCAGCTGCTGTATCCTGGCGTCGGACAGTGAGGACTGGGTGAGCTCGGTGGTCCTCCCCCCCTCTGCCCGCGAGTCGTCAGGGAAACGGGCCAGCATCAAAACCGCTGCACGGCTAGCTTTCTTTACGTTACAAGAAAGCTACCCCGCCCCCCGTGGACATGCGTCACCGGCGAAATGAGGAAAGAGTGTGTTTTGGTCCCGCCAAGGCCGGACCAATCTCCATTTCTCAAACATTTCCAGGTCTCGCAGCAGATAAAATTTAGTCTCGCCTCGGCCAGACTTGCACCGAAACTTTACGCTCGTTTAGTTCCAAGAAAATGTGACTGTTCCAGTGTATTTTGCAGTAAACAAAGCCGGTACCATGGCCCGCTTGCCTGAACAAAAATGCCGTTTCCACGGCGACCAAGAAAAATCATATAAGCAGTGTATTTTCTGATATGCCGGCCGCAGCCAATGGTGTTATGAGTGTAATAAAAATGCCCACAGCCCAGTGTTCATTTCTACACACAAACACAGCCCGCCACAGTGCAGAGCTCGCACAAATGAGATTGACTCATGTCATTGTGCATTAAATGTAGTGAATGTGCCCACAAATACTACACACTGCATGTGCCACGTTTTCTGTAAAACGAAACCAACACGCATACAGTCAGCTAAGACCCACGGTGTTTAAGTCTCGCCGCGGCCAGACTCCACCGAAACTTCTCGCTCATTCAGTTCCAAACAATGTGACTGTTCCAGTGTATTTCGCAGTAAATAAGCCAGCACCACAGCCCACTTGCCTGTACACAAATGCCATTTTTACGGCGACCCAGATAAATCCCAAAAGAGTGTATTTTCTGGTATTCCGGCCACGGCCGATGGTGTTATGAGTGTTGTAAGAATGCCCAGGTCTCAGTGCCCATTCCCACACACAGACACAGCCCGCCACAGTTCAGGGCTAGCACAAATAAAATCGACTCATGTCGATTGTGCAAAATTTGTAGTGAATGTGCCCACGACACAGTGCCCACAAACAATACACGATGCGTGTCCCTCCATTTCTGTAAAAACGAAACCGACACACATTTGGTCAGCACAAGCCGACGGTGTTCTCAGTGCAGTGAATGTGCCCGCCGTCCCGTGCCCACAGATGCGTGGGCAAAGCTTCCCGGGGTATCAGAATGGGTGTTGAACACTATAAAAAGAGGCTATTCGCTAAAGTTCGCTCGATGTCCCTGCCGTTACACGGCGCAAGTCGAAACCACGGTAAACAACGAAGTATCTCATCTACTTCGAGCCGAAATAGCGAAACTGCTGAGCAAAGGGGCCATAGAACCTTTATGTCAGGCTCAGAGCGAAGGGGGGCTATACAGCAGATATTTTCTGGTACCGAAAAAAGACGGGGGTCTCAGACCCATTCTAGATCTGCGACAGCTGAACAGAGTGCTTATGAAGCGCCAGTTCAGAATGCTGACAACCAGGAAAATCCTCGCGCAAGTGCGCCAGGGAGACTGGTTTGTCAATAGATCTGAAAAAAACCTATTTCCAAATACAAATAGCGTCACGTCACAGGCGATTCGCCTTCGAGGGCCAGGCATATCAATACACAGTCCTACCGTTCGGCCTATCCCTAGCACCCTGTACATTTATGAAGTGCATGGACGCGGCCCTCGCACCCCTGAGACTTCAGGGCATGCGAGTTTTGAACTACTTGGACGATTGGTTGATTCTAGCTCGATCACATTCAGAGCTCATAGAACACAGAACCACATTACTCGAGCATCTCGAGAATCTGGGTCTCACAGTCAATTGGGCGAAGAGTTCGCTGTTTCCCAGCCAGAAAATCTCTTTTCTGGGAACAGTGCGGGACTCGCTGTCTATGACAGCACGTCTGTCGCCAGAGTGAGAACTGGACATTCAGCGCGACGCAAAATCCTTTTGCCGCGGCTCTATAGTCCCGCTCAAAAGGTTTCAGAAAATGCTGGGCCTCATGGCCTCGGCATCTTCAGTACTCCGCCTGGGCCTGCTTCGCATACGCCCACTGCAGTTATGGCTGAAAGTGCGAGTTCCACCCCGGGCATGGACCTCTGGTCTGTTTCGCCTCAGGGTCGACATGAAATGCGTTTCGGCTCTGGAACCTTGGAAAATAGCCGACTGGTATCAGTCTGGGGACTCCCTCGAGTGTGACGGTGGTGTCCACGGACGCCTCCACCTCAGGATGGGGAGCGCTGCTCGGGGGCAGACCGTTCTTCGGCCAGTGGTCAGAACGGGAAAAGCTCCTACGCATAAACTGTCCAGAAATGCTGGCAGTCGACAAAGCGCTATGGCGCTTTTGTCCCCAGATAAAAGGCCGCCACATCTTAGCCCGGTCGGACAACATGTCAGTGGTGGCATACATAAATCACCAGGGTGGCGTCAGGTCCCGAAACCTTTACAGGCTGATGGAACGCCTCCTGGTCTGGGCGCAGCACAACCTGCTTTCACTGAAAGCAGCGCATGTGCCTGGTCACCTGAATCTGGGACCAGACCTTCTGTCCAGAAAAAATGTCCCAGCAGGGGAATGGTCGCTGCACCTGCAGACGATTCAACTGCTGTGGGAGACATTCGGCAGAGCGCAGGTGGACCTGTTCGCGTCCCAAGAAAGCGCTCACTGTCCGAACTTTTTCTCCAAGAGCAGGGATGCGCTGGCCCACGTATGGCCCCGCTGCCCCCTCTATGCTTTTCCCCCCGTCTCGGTCCAGCCTCAAGTGCTGGAACAAATCAGGGAAAACGGATGCCCAGTGCTGCTCGTGGCTCCGCTCTGGACAAACCAGAATTGGTTCCCAGTCCTAATGCGGCGGACCAGCACTGCCCCATGGCCGATACTGGTGAGGAGAGACCTCCTCTCTCAGGCAAAGGGCTCGATTTGGCATCCTAGCCCGGAATTATGGTCCCTACATGCATGGGCCATCAACGGGTACCCGCTAACCTCCCAGAGGGAGTTTTAAATACAATCACCTAGGCTAGAGCCCCGTCTACTAGACGGCCCTCTTCCTCAAAGTGGTCAGTGTTCTCTGCCTGGTGTCAAGCTCAGGGCTAGGTTATTTCCCTGTGCGCCCTCCCGGTTCGTGATGAGGAGAAGGATGCGAGTCTCGTCTGCCCTGTCAGGGCACTGAGAGCTTATGTGTCCCGCTCGTCGGTCTTCAGACAGACTGAGTAGCTCTTCGTTTTGTTTGGGACTGGCCGCATCAAAACAGAGCCTATCCAGATGGATAGTCGACGCCATAGCACTGGCTTACACTTCTAAGGGCCTGCAGTGTCCTTTGGGTGTCAGAGCGCACTCCACGAGAGGTGTGGCCTCATCGTGGGCGTGGTATAGTGGGGTTACCGATATCTGTACGGCCACGGGCTGGGCCTCACCGTCTACATTTATAAGGTTTTACAACCTAGAGATTCCCGCCTTACAAGCCAAACTTCTGTCGGTATAGAATTCAGTGCTATCTGCCCCGCTTTGCCGGCCCAGAGGCTGAGTTTCGCTTGTGCATCGCTCACTGAGTGATAAAACAGCTCCATGGGTGTTGAATAACCCGAACTATTACCCAGTTCAGGCTGAACACGTTCACCCTGTCTTCGTGAAACACTGTTAACATAACTAGCTCCTGTAGGATGCTATTTCATGGGGAATGATGCTTGCAGCCTCTCTTCTCCGACTCTCTGTGAGTCTATGGTGATTATGCACTATATGAGCCCCGGGCTACGACTTTGGTGTCGGATCACAGTACGCACGGCGTTTTGCATTGTGTTCCCCATAGCGTAAGATATTACGCAGTACGAGAGATACTCTCGTAAGAGAACGTACTCGGTTACTAACGTAACCTCGGTTCTCTCTAGAGAGGGAACGAGTACTGCGTATCTTGCCGTGCATACACAGCTCTGGTTCGCTTCGGCAATGAAAAACAGTTGTACCAGCCTAATCGAGCTATGTTTATAGGGCGAGACCACGCCCTTTCTGGCGGGACGTGACGAAATAGGCGCGAAATGCCCCCATTGGATATGTGTCACGCAGAACCTCTCTCGATAGGCTGCTGCTGTTGCCGCAGGGCAGCCAATAGGCGAGCAAGCAGTCTTGCCTATGTCTGCATGCTGCTGCACAGCGTTTTGCATTAATTCAAAATTAAGGATAATTTTTGGCTTCAATATCTCGTGGAAAAGAGGTTTTCCCCGTAGCGTAAGATATTACGCAGTACTCGTTGCCTCTCTAGAGAGAACCGAGGTTACGTTAGTAACCGAGGAACGTTTTAAAGCTAGAGACACCATGTTTTCCTCGGGATTGTGCCATGTTTCTCTGGGTTAATTATGATATGTTGTTGGCTTGTTGATGGTCTGTGTCACAGTGTCACCTTGCGCATGGCGTTCCTTATCAGATTCTGTGATAAGGATGCTGTGCGCGAGGCGGACAGATTGGTTGATTTGAATGTGGCAACAGAGGCAGACCGCAGTATCTACCGCGTCAAAGCCGGGTAAACAAAGGCAGAGCGCTGTAGCTTCACTTACTGCAGTTTGCCTTGGTACTAGCTTGGATTTTGTAGTTACTGTAAATTTGACATAGTGATTTCTCTGAAACGGGATACAGTTGAACCAGGAGATTTTGTCACAAGATGTAGGAGATGTTACAAAGCCCATTTCCAATCTAAACTCATTTTTGACCAAATATGTAGTTACTGCGTTTTGGCTTTGTACGGCAGCACTACTAATATTTAAGTTAATAATTTGATACAATGCACTTATTGTGTTTTTCATGTTTTTACAGTTATATTTTTAAAATACCTGCATGTAATTACAGCTGTAATTAATCTATGTAATTGCATCTATAATTACATTGTTGACCTTCACTTCCCCCTTAACCCACCCTTAAACCTACCCATATAAAACTGTCCCTAACCATATCCCACCTCAACGGCAGCAGTGTTTTGCAAACATTTGTTTTATGTAAGTACAAAAAGGAAGAAGTTAAAAGCACCTAATATACAGTTGGACCAAATTATTTTCCACAGAAGAAATACAGTTATAAAGAAATATAACAAAAAAGAAATATAGGTTTAGAACAATATGAGGAAAAGTAAATGATAACGGAAATTGTATTTTGATTGAACGTTTTCTTTAACAAGTCCTACCTGTACTTCCACTGTAAAATACATTAAAAGGATTGAGGAAGTATAAAGTATAAATTACCTTATAATTTACAGTGAAATTTTATATTTTAAAGGCACACTATGCAGGAATTCCGATTTTGTCAAACAGCGACCCCTAGAGTCACTGTAGAGTACTTGCATTTAACGTTACTGTCATAAATACTACTCATGCAGAGTGTCTCTGCACTTTATAATAATAAAGTAGCCTACCGCGTTTGATGGCTTATAAGGTTTTTACAATATTTGCAGCTAAATTACAAGTAAATAGCCTAAAGCCTAGGCCTACTGTATAATTTCATGTGTGTTTTTTGAGTGTAATGTAAACATTACAAAATGCCAGATGACATCAATAAAGTTACATGTACGTCGCATTATTTCGTAACAATGTCCATTATGATGTCGTTAGACATGATTATTGCAATTTATCATAATAGTTTGCAAATTACGCTCATTTACACTATTTGCAACGTGTAGGCTTATTTATGTCCTGATAACTATGTGAGATATTGACAACTGTTCTCATGATAATCGCAGGAATCAACTTTAACAGTGAAAGCCTGACCGAGTGGGACTCTTGTCCGGTTCCTCACGCTGTCAGATTCTAGTTTCCTTTTTCTAGACTCTTCCGACCGCGCTTTCTTCATTTTTTCCGCCACCTGAAAACGCAGGTCCGATGTTGTTTACATCATCGGTTCCCAACAGGGGGGTCTCGGCCCACAAGGGGGCCTCAGCAAGCTCTTCGTGGGGTCGCGTCATATTTTGAAAAGTGTTGAACAGTGAGCATTAAAGCAGTAGTCTGTAACTTTTTTTGTGTTCAAAATTTACTAAATTTATATAATGAGCGAGTACATCATGAATACATTTTCCAAACCAAGTTGTTGTCTTATCCTGAGTCACTATGGTACACCTATAATAAGTGTTTATATTGGGACTATTTTACACTGGTTCGGGTCTTACCGCTGCGGTGTAGCCCAGTGCCTGTGTGACTCGTCATAGACATAAACAGACAGTAGTAGCTCCGCTTACAATGTTCTTCCGCAAGACGCATTATTCTGTTAATAAATGCATGTTTATTAATCGCTGAAGCACCTAACGTTATGGACTGCAGCTTTAAGGAGAACGATCATATTACATTAGCTAATTTTATTCACAATCCCCTGACTGACCAAAAAATGGGTTTTCAACCATGACAGCCCTTAAAATCAAATACAGGGCCAGACTGACCCTTGAGGATGATATGTGTCTTGCCCTGTCTAAGATCTCTCCACGCATTGACCAAATTACTCACTGCCAGCAACAATCCTCACACTGATTGATAAAGCCTCACAAATAAAATAAAAGTATTGAGGTCCCAGACACCAGTCATTTTGTAATGACTAATGACATGGACTACACTCAAAACCAGCTCAACGTCAGTGATATCATACCTACCAGCTTTGCTCACCTGTGCTACAATATATATATCACCAACACCAGTTTTCTACTACATACAAAGTGTACCCACTTTCTAGTTGTCGCGTCAGCATCTGCGAACTCAAACATGTGTAAGTACCGATCTTTTATACAGCAAGTATAAGGACATGATTGGCAAGATGTGAAGGTAATAAGTGATGTAGTAATTAAGTCTTCCTGGCAGAACTTATGCTAAAGCTTTTATTTCCGGTATCCTCTTCCCCTCGTCCCTGCTGCCCTGGAACTGTTGAGAGGAGCCAAGACAGGCAATTATGAATATCAGGTTATGTCATATGCATATGGTCTGGTCAACGCCCCCTTTGTATTCCAATGCTTTATGAATGAGGTATTCTGGGAGTACCTCAACTACTTTGTCATCATCTACATCCATGTTATCCTTGTACTCCCAGAATGAGACCGAACATCATCACCATGCCGCGGTCGTGTTGGAAAGGCTCAGGAAGTCCATCTATTCCTTAAAGTAGAAATGTGTTCCATCAGATGGCCATCCAGTTCCTGGGATACAACAACAGCCCTGAATGAATTCATTTGGACGTGTGGAAGGTGGGAGCAGTTCAATCCTGGCCCGTTTCCACCACTATCAAGGAACTTCAATGCTTCCAAGGCTTTGCCAACTTCTATCACCGATTCATCCAGAACTATAGTTCCATCACAGCTCCGATAACATCTCTGCTCAAATCTAATCCCAAGTCTCTGTTCTGGACCCCAGAAGCCACCCACGCCTACCAACAACTCAAACAAGCGTTCAAGTTGGAAGTTAGAACTACTTATCCTTTTAGATCCAAACAAACAAAGTTGAAGTTGATGCCTCTACCTCTGGCATGGGAGCCGTTTTGCCTCAGCAGCAGGAAAAGCCTCCCACACTCCATCCATGTGCCATCTCCCATAAGCTTTCCCAGGTGGAGCAGAATTACAACACCGGCAACCGAGAACTTCTTGCCATCAAGCTTGTGTTGGAGTAGTGGTGGCATTGGCTGGAGGGGGCCCATCATCCTTTACTGGTGTTAATGAATCACCCTAACCTTCGAGAAGCTTGCTGCTTAAATCCCCATCAAGAACATTGGGCCCTCTTCTTCACCCACTTTCATTTTTCATGTAGTTTCATCCAGGGGCCAAAAATGTCAAGGCTGATGCTTTTTCTTGCCTCTACTTACCTGACGAGCCCTCAGAGGAACCTCCTGAAACCATCATACCTCCTGAAATCATCATTCAGTCCTTGCCAGTGGTCCCTAGATGATTGCATCGCAGAGGCTGCCACCACCGAGCCTGCTCCGCTGGGTTGCCCTGTGAATAAGACATTTGTGTCCACCTCTCAATGTCTTCCACTCATGGAATCAGTCCTCAGTGGGTACTGCCCACCCAGGTACCAACAGGATCCTCTCGCTTATCCAGGACTGGTTCTGGTGGCCGTGTATGGAGGTAAGTCTAGGGATGTCAGGAATGTGCCATGGCTAAAACCCCCCAACACTTACCATCCTGGGAAACGTCTACGGTTACGTATGTAACCCTCGTTCCCTGAGTAGGGAACGGAGACGTTACGTCGGATGACGACGAATGGGGTTTCGCTTAGAAAGCCTATCAACTTCGAGTATTACAAAACGAGCCAATGGCAAAGAAATGCCATGGGTCTGCGGAATTTGCATGGCGTAACTCCGCCCCACCTCGTGGGTATAAAAGGAGGAAGCCGGCAGCAAGCAGATATGTTTCTTCGCTGAGGAGCCAAGACTGAGCTCAGGCGATCCCCGCGGTACAGCGGAAAGTGGCAGGCAGACGTAACGTCTCCGTTCCCTACTCAGGGAACGAGGGTTACATACGTAACCGTAGACGTTCCCTTTCGTTGTCACTCCGAGTTACGTCGGATGACGACGAATGGGGTTACCAGTCTAATCACGCCACCTTCTCAGCTGTCTTCCAGTGCCCTGCGTAAATCGAGATCCCTGTCAGCCTGGACAAAGGACTCCATATAACACAGGAATACCAAGGTACACTGGGAAGCATATCCCAAGCTAGGGGAAGTATGCAATTAATGCCAGCCCGGAGGGGGGGGACTTAGAGAATACACATATGACCCGAAGGAAGCATATGGGAAACACTGGGGTGTCCAGCCGCAGGTGGAATATTTCAACCCCAGGGGTGGCAAGGTGGCTTGCCAAGGGAAAGACACACGCTCAGAGAGGCTTACAGTGGAAATACACATGTGGGGGTCGCTCAGAGGAGGGACCATGCACACGGGAGGCACCTAGCCGACGCACAGGCAATAGACACTGGCGCCGACGTCAGGAGTGCTGGAGGAGCTCAGGGCTTTCGGAGAAGCTCACCTGAGAAAAATATCGCACGTATCCAGTCCGTGGAGTGGAATGGCGAGCAAGCGAAGACACCTGAGCGGGTCCGGTACTAGCTGGTTGAAGCGAGTACACGAGAGGACACAGGCTCCACTCGGAGATTATAGAATCTGGCGAATGTGTTAGGTGTCGCCCAGCCTGCAGCTCTGCAGATGTCTGTTAGCGAGGCGCCATGCGCTAGAGCCCAAGAGGACGCCACACTCCGGGTGGAGTGGGCAGTCACACCAAGGGGGCACGGTCGACCTTGCTGCTGGAAGCCAAGGCAATGGTGTCCACTATCCAGTGAGACAACCTTTGCTTGGAGAGAGCCTTTCCCTTCAGCTTCCCACCATAACAGACAAAGAGCTGGTCTGAGGTCCTGAAACACTGCGTTCTGTCTACATAGGCGCGGAGAGCGCGTACTGGACAGAGCAGTGCCAAGGCTGGGTCTGCCTCCTCCGAGGGCAGCGCTTGCAGGTTCACCACCTGGTCCCGGAAGGGAGTGGTAGGAACCTTGGGCACATATCCAGGCCGGGGTCTCAGGATCACGTGAGAGTAAGCCGGCCCAAATTCCAGGCACGCTTCGTCAACGGAGAATGCGTGCAGGTCCCCAACCCTCTTGATGGAGGCCAGTGCAACCAGGAGCGCTGTCTTCATAGACAGGAACTTAAGCTCAACTGATTGCAGGGGCTCAAAGGGAGCACTCTTCAGGGCAGTTAGAACCACTGAGAGGTCCCAAGAGGGAACGAGAGGAGGACGAGGAGGATTCAGTCTCCTCGCTCCTCTCAGGAACCTGATGATCAGGTCGTGCTTCCCCACCGACTTACCTTCGATGAGGTCATGATGTGCGGCAATGGCGGCAACATAGACCTTCAGGGTGGAGGGAGACAGCCTTCGCTCCAGCCCCTGTTGAAGGAAGGAAAGCAAAACACTGATCGAGCATCTCCGGGGGTCTTCTCGGAGAGAAGAGCACCAGTTGACGAAGAGGTTCCACTTCAACGCATAGACGTGTCTCGTGGACGACGCTCTAGCGGAAGTGATGGTAGCCACCACCGCTGGTGGTAGGGTACTCAAACCTGCCTCGTCCCATCCAGGAGCCACACGTGGAGGTTCCAAAGATCGGGACGAGGGTGCCATAGGGTGCCCCGTCCCTGAGAAAGAAGGTTCTTCCTCAGAGGGATCGGCCAGGGAGGTGCTGTCGCGAGGAGTACTAGTTCGGGGAACCAGGTCCGGTTGGGCCAGTAAGGGGCAACCAGAATGACCTGCTCCTCGTCCTCCCTGACCTTGCGCAAAGTGTGCGCAAGAAGGCTCACTGGGGGAAACGCATACTTGCGGCCCTGCGGCCAGCTGTGCGCCAGAGCATCCGTGCCGAGCGTGCCCTCGGTCAGGGAATAGAACTGGGCGCAATGGGTCGAGTCGTGAGAGGCAAACAGATCTATCTGCGCGTCCCCGAACTGGTCCCAAATCAGCTGAACCGACTGGGGATGGAGTCGCCATTCTCCAGGGAGGGGCTGAAGCCGTGAGAGCTCGTCGGCTGCACAGTTCAGCGCTCCGGGAATGAAGATGGCTCGAAGCGACCTCAGATGCTTCTGACTCCATAGGAGGAGGTGGCGAGCGAGTTGTGACATACGGCGGGAGCGTAGACCACCTTGATGGTTGATGTACGCTACAGTGGCGGTATTGTCTGAGCGGACTAGTACGTGTTGACCCCTGAGCAACGCCCGGAAGCGGTGCAGGGCAAGGCGTACTGCCAACAACTCGAGGCAATTGACATGCCACAGCCGCTGGGGTCCTGTCCAGGAGCCCGCAGCAGCATGTCCATTGCACATGGCGCCCCAGCCCGTGGTGGAGGCATCTGTTGAGACAACAACATGCCGGGAAGCTCGAGCCAGGGGGACACCGGCCCTGAGAAAATCGAGGTTCGACCACGGGGTGAAGAACTGACGGCAGGTCGGAGTAACTGGTACTCGGAACGTGCCGTGTTGCCATGCCCACCTCGGGACTCGGTCGCGAAGCCAAAGCTGAAGCGGTCTCATATGAAGCAATCCGAGCGGCGTGACCGCGGCTGCAGATGCCATATGCCCCAGGAGCCTCTGAAAAAGTTTCAGTGGAACCGCACTCTTGCCCTCGAATTGTCTTAGGCAAGTCAGCAGTGACTGCGCGCGCTCGCTCGTAAGCTGCGCGGACATGGCGACCGAGTCGATGTCCATACCGAGAAAAGAGATCCTCTGCACGGGGCAAAGTTTGCTCTTCTCCCAGTTGACCCGAAGGCCCAGACGGGCTAGGTGCCGGAGCACTAGGTCCCTGTGTTCGCAAACCTGATCTCGAGAGTGAGCTAGGATCAGCCAGTCGTCGATATAACTCAGGATGCGAACCCCTTGCTCTCGAAGGGGAACAAGGGCCGCCTCGACGACCTTCGTGAAGATGCGAGGAGACAGGGCTAGCCCGAAAGGGAGAACCGCGTACTGGTATGCCTGCCCCTCGAAAGCAAACCGGAGGAACGGTCTGTGTCGAGGAAGAATGGAGACATGAAAGTAGGCGTCCTTCAGGTCGATCGCTGCAAACCAATCCTGGGGCCGTATGCATTCGAAAACGCGTTTGGCGGTGAGCATCTTGAACGGCATCCGGTGAAGGGAGCGGTTCAGCACGCGCAAGTCCAGGATTGGCCGTAACCCACCGGTTTTCTTGGGGACAATGAAGTAGGGGCTGTAGAAGCCGGACCTCATCTCGGCTGGAGGGACAGTCTCGATTGTACCCTTCGCCAGCAGGGTGGCAATCTCTGCTCTCATGATAGGGGCATTGCCACCGACCAAAGTGGAGCGGACTCCCCTGAAGCGGGGAGGAGACCGTGCGAACTGAATCGCATAGCCGAGCCTGACGGTACGCACGATCCAGTGGGACAGACGGGGAAGCTCTAGCCAGGCTCCCAGGAACTGAACCAACGGGATCATGCGAGCCACAGGCGTCCCCCCGGAGGGGCAGCGAAGCGGAGTAACTGGCCCAGATGTGGACGGCATAGCGGCCCGGAGAGGGGGCACAGTTAGCAACCGCGCCCTGGCAAAGGGGGCCAGGGGAGGACCAGGCTGGTCGTCCCGCGGGGGCCTGCTCTGCCAGGGGTCTGGCGACAGAGGGGGACAGCGGCGAAGCGGTCCGTGGACGGCACGCCATGTCAACCACCCCTGGGACAGAGGGGGACGAGGAGAGCACGGCTTGTGGGCGGCGCTCTGTGACGTCCGAGAACTCTGTGCTCAGAGACGGGAGAATCAGCTCTTTGGAGAATAAGGATTCTTCCCCGGCCCTCCCCGGGGAAAGGAGTGGTCCTGCTACCAACTCCTGGAAAGAACTGAGTCCCATCTCTGAGGAGCCCAACTCAAGAGCGCCGCTTAACCCGGCGTGTAGCGGGGTGCGGGGCTGGAGAGGACTGTGGCGTCCGACCGCGGCCTCCAGAGCCGACCCGGGTGAACGGGCGGGGTGGGAGCCGCGGGGGGCGCCCTCGGCAGTGGGCAGACCGAGGGATCTGAGCGGACGGCGGGGCCGTCGGGACAGAATCAACCTCAGTCTGCTCCATCGCCGAGGTGCCCGTCTCACGAGGACCAGAATCGGGACAGAATCAACCTCACTCTGCTCATGGGCGGCTGAGAGCTGTTGGGCAAGCCCTCAACCGCACCGCCGAAGAGGCCGACCTGGGATATGGGAATGTCGGACAGACGGGTCCGCGCGACATCCAGCACATCAGACAGGTTCAGCCACAGACTGGTGAGCATCACCTGACCCAGGGAGCGTACGGCCACTTTCGTCGCTCAGAGAGCAAGGTCAGTGGCGGCGCGCAGCTCAGTGAAGAGCCCTGGGTCAGTCCCGCCCTCGTGCAGGTCCATGAGCATCTGGGTCAGGTGGACCAGCAGAATGACCATGGCAAGCAGTGAGGCGGCTGCCAGTCCCGTGGCGCTATAGGATCTCGCCACAAGCGTAGACGAAAAACTACAGGCCACGGGCGGGTGCTTAGGATTGCGCCGAGAAGAAGCACTCTGAGGACACATAGCATCGCAACAGAGCGTTCAGCCGGGGGAACCCCAGTGTACCCATGGGCAGCGGCCCCATCGAGGGGAGGAAAGGCGGATGAGATCAGCGAGCGGTCCCGAGAAGACAAGGGGGTCTTCTTGGACTTCGAGATCTCATCATGCACGTCCGGGAAGAGAGGTATTGGGGTTTGCCGTGGACGAGGGTCGGCGGCCTTACCCAAAACCCATCGTCCCAGGAAAGCATGGTCGTCATCTCCGGATCAGACTCAGGCACAGCCGTATGCACACCGGAAGGTGGCAGCTGTGACGAGCCCTCACTTCCAGAAGACTCAAACCCACCTAGTGATGCTGCAACAGACATGGCATCTTCCTCTGTAGCTTCAACTGAAACACGCGGGCCACCGAGGGTAGACTCGCGGGAATCAGCAGTTCACTAGCGGGCACCGTCATTGAAGAGGGGGGCTGGGGACACGGACACATAGTCGGCGCCTAGATCCAGACCGTAACCCTCAGGTCACCCTGGCCACCAGCCGAAGATCGGGGGGTGGATGAGGGGACTCTCACTCTTGCGAGTTCACCGAGTCTCGACCTATATATGACGCGATGATCACGTTCCCGGCGAGAACATGAGTCACCCACGAGCGCTGTTCAAGCATGATCAAAGCCCAAACACACTAGACAGCGCTCGTGCCCATCAGAGTCCGATACCAGTCCGCTGCAACCAGAAATGCACGGGCGAGCCGTCTTTAAAAAGACGTGCCACGTGTAAGCTCTTTTAGTGAGAGAAAACTCAAGTGTTGAAGCACCCGGGGAGAAACGCACCGACTGGCAGACCACTGCAACAGATCAGCAGGAAGCACGCTCTCGCCGTAGATCGCCGTCACACCAACACTCGAGGTACTCGTTTGTAAAGCTGACAATTCAGAGATGGCTTGTGGAGAGAAGAATACACTTGGCTCCGAAGCGAAAACATATCTGCTTGCTGCCGGCTTCCTCCTTTTATACCCACGAGGTGGGGCGGAGTTACGCCATGCAAATTCCGCAGACCCATGGCATTTCTTTGCCATTGGCTCGTTTTGTAATACTCGAAGTTGATAGGCTTTCTAAGCGAAACCCCATTCGTCGTCATCCGACGTAACTCGGAGTGACAACGAAAGGGAACTGTTACTGCTCCCCATGGACCATGGTCACACCTGGGAGAGGATTTTATGTGTGCTCGTCTCTGCAGCTCATTTATCCAAAGAGAATTCTCTCTGATTCCTCTCAAACGCTTACCCAAGGCCATGGAAACTGCATAACTCCTCTTCAATCACATATTTGGAAAGTATGGTATTCCAGAGGATATTGTGTATGGCACAGTTTATCTTTCATGTGTGGAAGGCATTCTTCAAACTCCTAGGTGTACCATAAGCCTTTCATCTAGATATCAGCCACAAAGCTATGAATAAACCGAACGCAAGATTTAGAAGATTGGTTGCTTCCACTGTACCTTCTGTCATCGCTGCCAGAACCAATGGAGTCACTTCCTGTCCTGGGCTAAGTACGCACAGAACTCTCTCACCCTCTTCCAGTGCATATTATCAATAATTATCAATACATTTTTAAGTAAAATGATTTTCAAGTAGGTTGTCATATTAAAATTGGGTCCCACTTTATATTAAGTGGCTTTCAGTACTATGTACTTACATTGAAATTAATAATTTGATACAATGGACTTATAGTGTACATATATGTTTTTACATTGTACTCATATTTTTAAAATACCTGCATGTATTTAAAACTGTAATTAATTGATGTAATTACATTTGTAATTACACAGTTGACCCTTCCCTTACACCTTAACCCACCCTTAAACCTACTCATACCACCACACCTGACCCTAACCTTACCTGTATCACACACACCTGACCCTAACCTTAACCGTATCACACACATCTGACCCTAACCTTACCTGTATCACACCTCAATAGCAGCAAAAGTGGTTTACAATACAACCTGAACACAATAAGTACATTGTACATATTTTTCGATGTAAGTACATAGTACTTAAAGCCACTTAATATAAAGTGGGACCTAAAATTATATTATTAAATCATATAGTACATGCAGTTTTGAAGTATGAAATATGACATCTAAATAATTGTCACTGTATTCTTTACAGTGGATTTTTGACGACCATTTTTGACAGTGTAACAGTATGTGCAAACTGTAAATGCAAACATTAAAGTGAACTGACACATACTAAGAAACACACCCAAGAGCAATGATGTATTCAAGATTTTGTAAAAGGTCCAAAAAATATTTACAGTGGCAATGCCCCAACTACCCACTAGCATTTTCCATGCCATGTGTGTCATGGAATTGATTTGAAATGACATCTGAATGAAGAGGCTAAATGTCAGAGGCTCTTTAAGTTAACGCTCTGTCACAGTGAAGCAAAGTTCACATCTCTTGTCTCGCACTCACTTGGTGCCGAATTAAATGACAGATTATTGACTGATGCTAATATAAATGTAAAAAAACAATCAAGCAAAAAAATACAAACAATCACATTTTGTCTTAGCTTTGTAGAGTATATCTATAGTTTTATCATTATAACTTGACATTATAACTTCTTTTTGGAATTGTTTTGCTTTAAACCTGTGGTTATACAGTCTTTGAAAACACAGAATGTTTGGCATTCACATTCATTAATGTCGATAGCACAAACGATGAAGGATGAATTATGTGCTGAAGTTTAAAATTAAGGTTAAGAGTTTCTTCAAATCCTTCTCAATCACATGAGTTTTGGACCTGGTCCACACTCTAAAAGCAGTTCCCATGCTTTCTTCCTGTCTGTTTCTGACTAATAATGCAAGAGAACTCAAAGCAATCTGCAGAGGTGAACCTGAGCCATAATACTACACCTCATCACATCGGCCACAATGGCTGTGCTTTTCCATTGGCCTGAATGGAGTAAGTCGGTGGAAACGGGCCTTGGGAGACTTGTTTAAGAGAGTGGATTTCAGTCTGGAAGCCAAAGTTTCAATAGCTGCATCTGCGTTTCGGGTTAAGCAGACTTGACCTATTCTTCTTTTTATGGCTTTCCAAATGGAACATTCATATCCGCGAGCACTGGGGTTCAGTGCTTGTCCTCTACTTGTCCTCTTGAATCTGGACACAAACTAAACTTTGAGATCCGCATCAACAGTGAGATCAATGAGATGAAAACAAAAAGCTTTTTTCAGGTTGAATTCCAATCAATGATCTTTCATATTTAATATAGCTGAATATTCGCTATTGCAATCATTTCTTGTCTCACAGCTTTCATTTGAATTAGTTATGTTTTTTTTTTTAATATGATCTCTGATTTAAACTTATGTAGCAAAAATAGCATTGGAGAATACACTACCATTCAAAAGTTCAGTTTTTTTTTTTACTTTTTTTTTTTTACTTTTATTCAGCAAGGATGCTTTAGATACATCTAAAATGACAATAAAGACATTTATAATGTTACAAAAGATTTATATTTCAAATTAACGCTGTTCTTTTGAACTTTCTATTCATCAGAAAATCCAGGAAAAAAATGCATCACGGTTTCACAAAAATATTTCTTATTATTATCAACATTGATGATAATAATAATTTTTTCTTGAGCATCAAATCATCATATTAGAATGATTTCTGAAGGATCATGTGAAACTGAAGACTGATGCTGAAAATGTAGCCTCACCATCACAGGAATTAATTACATTTTAAATATATTTGTCATGTTCGTCATTATACTATACCTGTACATGCTATCCTGGACAATATTACAGTAGAAAAAAAGTTTGTCATGAGCTGTTGTGTTTTCCGTTTTGTTTTAAAGGACATTTAGAGTGATATTCGTCATTTTCACTGTGTTTTGATCAGCCGTGGTGAGCTTTAGAGACCTCTTTCAAAATCATCTGAAAATCTGACTGACCCAAACTGTCGTGTAGTGCATGTTTGATTAATTTATGTGAATCAGTTCAACTGTCCATCTAAATAAATAAATTTCTAACTCTTGACTAATGATGATTCATTTGAATGTGAAATTTTTAATTTAAATATTTATAAATAACGAATGCCGTAAAGCCCAATGCTGATGAAAACCAGTCTTTTCCATTTAGCTGTGCATGTTCTGCCTTTTCGTAAAAAATAAAATAATAATTTCAATAATTTTCATGAATAAACTCAGTTATATAATATTGTTTAACTTCATATTCGATATTATTTATGGGCTAAATTAATATGACTATTTTAAACTAAATTAATCAATATTTCCAAGCAACAGATTAAAAACATTAAGATATGTGTATAGCTACATCAGCCATAGCTACACTATACTGTGTATATACTGTATAGCCCTCACATTCTCACAAAAAGGAACTATATGTCTGTAAAAACACATGTTTTTTGGAAAGCTGATTTGTTCAGTATTTCACTACCATGAAGAAAGGGTGGTGTAGCGTGTTATTGCTAGCTAAAACAACATTTTACACCTCTGCGGAGGTTCAAAAAAGAAACACAGCACTTACAATGTAAAACTGAGGAGACGTGTATGCTAAAGCACACCAGGAAACAGCAGAGCTGTGTGGAAAATATGAAAGAAGACACATGCAAGTATGGAAATGTTTCTAGCAGAAAGTAAACTTCCATTGCTCTCTGCTGGGGTCAAAAGGGGCCATTATACCATAAACACAGACACAGCAGCACTCACACACACTTTGTGTCATATATTCCTAGAATAATGCAGAGACAGATCCATTATAACACAATAGACTCTCAATAACCAAATATAGATACAATCACAACTGAATTTTATGAATACAAACAAACTCGGCTGCTTGTACATACATACATAAAACACACACTCACATACAGTACACACACACACACACACACACAGTGTTCACACTGTAGTTGGTCTGGTCAGATCATTTAGCTCTTTTATGAGAAGAGGCAGAGTTTTGGCTAAGCACAGCATCTTTCTGGGTCACTGCCAAGATCTCAGCATATATTTCATTGCATTCCATCACAAACCTAAGGTTAGCCTTCCCTTTCAGCTTCTGCCTTTTTATTACACTAAATAACAATCATAAAAGTGTCCATGTCTTATTATGGAGCAAAAATTGTATCATGTACACTGAGAAAAGGTTTAACTAGCATAAATCATTTTTACAGTCATATTATGACTTTGTGTGACATTTAAGATTTAAGTTCAAATTTAAGCAAATGTTTGACTTTTTGTATTTTCTTTTAGTCTACATTTATTTTACATGGACAATTAAAGGGATAGTTAATTAATAAACACCTAAAAATGTAAACTGTCATCACTTACTCACCCTCAAGTTGTTCCGGACCTTCATAAATGTCTCTCTTCTACTGAACACAAAAGAAGATATTTTGAAGATTTTTGGTAACCTAACAGTTGATGGGCCATATTGACTTCCATAGTGTTTCTTCCATACTTTGAACGTCAGAAAAAAAAAAAAACTTTATTAAAAATGATAAAAAACAATAAAAATTATACGTTTATTTTTATTTTAAATAGCGCCTTTCTCCAAACTCAGATGGAGCCTGAGTCAATGGCCATGAGATCATTGACAACCCTAAGAAGTGCTGTCTCAGTGCTGTGGAGGGTGCGAAGCCAGATTGAAAACATTCGTAGAGGTTATGAAATGACAAATACGTTTAAAGTTGGGCCACTTTCTCAAGCAGCTTCGAAAGAAATGGAAGATTTGAGATTGGTCTGTAATTGGCCATGTCAGACGGGTCAAGGCCAGGTTTCTTTAGAGCCAGGGTGACGGCAGTACTGAGAAGTTGGGGAAATGAGAAATTAAATAGGAATGAAATAACAGGTGCACAGTTTTTAAGTAAAGTGGGAGGGGCCAAATCAGTGAAAGTACCAGGTGCAAGCGCAAGGGGGAAGTCATGTGGGGACAGAAGAGATCATAGGTGGAAAGAGATTATTTATGCTATTGATTTTATTATTTAAAAAAAAATACTACTGTTAAGCATAACAAACAAACAAACAAAATGTTAACTTGTACAAGGCATGAACAACACACACATTCACTCATCTGAACATAGTAATTATGTTAGAATAATGGGCTATACCAACAATATTGCCTTTACTTTTACTGCTCTCATAAATATGATTGTGTTAAATTAAGGATTTTAAAACTACACTTAATTTCTAACAAAAATGGTTTTAAATCATGTGTATTTTAGTCAGAATTACTGCGCTCCATCTGTATGCGCCCACAGGTGCTCGTTCATTGAAGTTTAACTTGTTGTCAGAATGTGCAAAATGGAAATACTCGCGGGACTTTCTAACATTTACAGATGAGGATATAACCATAAAATGTAAGTTATGCACTTATGAAAGCACAAGTCAGAGGCTTCAAACAGCACACGCATCTGCCAAAGCACGACAGGGCAAGATGCAGTAACGCTTCTGCTTTAGTTTGAAGCGCTTACAATATAAAGCATTCTCATGTTTCGGACAACTAGGATCATGTACCATGATCCAAGGTACATGGTACTGCTGTACTTCAGCAGCAGCTCACTGGTTTTGGTCCATAGAAATGTTTTTTTTACTACTGTGTCCAAGCACAGGGTGCAGACACGACTAATAGATAATCAAATTCGTTGTCGATTATTTTCATTAGCGATAATAATCGATTTTATGAATTAGTTGTCGCAGCCCTAATTTGGTTAGTTGAATGTTATAAGATTTAAATAAATCAAATTGATATAGGCACACATAGACACACACATCGGTGGGCATTTACTATAATATAATATAATAATGTGGTTTGCTGAAGCCATGTTTAAAACTGGAATAACTAAAACTAATTAAAATAGCTAGATATTGGCACACACTTAGATAGCGTCACATTGAAACATGTTCCATCAAGCTGGCAATGAGCACTGCTGCCTATAAAGCACATATAAATAGATGCACTAAACATACACATACATTTACAGACCAGCTCAAGGGTAACCATCCCTTACCAGTCAACAGTAATATGACCACAACTACATTGACTACATTGATGTGGCATGCAGAAGCAGGCAGCTCCAATCTGATGGGTATCGTGTTAATTATCTGCGTACATATATAGGCCGCAGCTGCACATAAGAGTTCTCCTATTACACAGCGGCTTCCCCAGAGTGATTCAGCGCTTCGATATCAGAAGAGAGGCAGCTGACGGAAAGAGAGAGGGATTCACTGCACCTTTCCAAGGGATAAATTCACTGCCACATATAGGTTTGGTCCTTGGTCTCTCGCTACTCCACCTATTTTACTGCCTTGTACGTCTCTTTCTGATTGTATTGTTTTCATTATTGTCCTTCATTTGATGTGAGGTATTAAGCTTATAGTGCTGAAGGCTTAGAGAAGTAGGAAAAGAGTGGGAACCGAGGCTGGAGAGGGGTAGTTTTGCCCTACATGGTATGGAATGTCAGGATCCCTCACACACTCTTCACGGGTACATTAAGGGCGGACAGCAAGATCGCTTCTTCGAGCTCAGCTCTGCCTGATAGATCTTTACCATCTGTACGTGAACAGAATCGACAGGAAAAAATGAATCCTGCTAAAAAATATGTAAAGGGAAATATTGTACAAATTTAAGGATAATATATTACTTCATAACAGGATTTTTCTACAAGGCCAAAGATTTCACACAATTTAGACTACATAGACCTATGCAGCAACACCATCTTGTGGTGCGAAAGCATAATAACCATGTAATAGGTAATGCACTAACTAGTTTATACTAAAGGGGACATATCATGCTTTTAAATTGTTCCTTTTTACATATAAATCATACATTTGTGGTCTATATAAACCGGAACTGCAATGCTTGGGTCCACAGGCCCCTTTTCTACCCCTTTTCTGATGTGCGTCTGAGAGCAACTCGTTTTGGTGCGGTCTCTTTAAATGCAAATGAGACACTTCATACCCCGCCCCCTCTCCAGGTTGCAGAGGTGACACTCTATCAACTCCACCCCGTTCGGCCATTTTTGTAGTTTGATAGCAGAGATACGATTATCTAGCAGCACAGAAACTTATTATTCAGATCAGAGACTGTTGTGGTGACTGATGAGACGTCTCTTCACAAGGACAAATGACCTATAGTGTCCAAAAACGTTTTACATTAAGTGTAAAAATTCAGCCTGTAGCATAAATGGATGGCCTTGTAAGCTCTGTAAAATGAGGAAAAAGAGGAAATATTCAGAAAGAACTACAAAAAATGTAGAGATGGACCGGTCGACCGTTTTTTTTTTGCTCCAAACACACGATCGACATCTTGACATTTTATTTTGGCCGATCTCTGTAATCATTTCCCAAAAAATTATTTGTGTGGAAATATTACTAAATATAATAAGTGTGTAAACAACGTTAACACAGGCCAGAGACGGGACACGCTGACAAATGCAAAGAGGAAAGGAGAGCACAGAAAATAACCTACTGTATCAGGCACAGCAAGTTCACTGTTTGCGATGCTCGAAATACTGGATGAAAAATATAAATATTGAATCGGGGTGGGGTGGGGATTTATATGAATGTGTCTCGGAAGTGAAGGGAACTTCAATGGCATTTTCTTTTTCTTTTCCTTTTCCTCCGTATAAATGCCTATTTAAGTCATGTTTATAAGCGTCGCGCTGCTTTGTGTACTACAGCAGCGGAACCAAGGAATCGCTATTTCACTGCTCTTCCATAAGCGCCACCTACTGTCAGAGAGTGAATTTGTATTTTCATCCAGTCCATCTGCTGTTTGTTTTGTGATTTCACAAATCTAATGTCAGCCATTCTGTTTTTGCTTTGAATCTTGAAATTAGTCTAATTTAAATCTGAAACAACTGCTCATGTTACATGTGTGTAGCATCTTTGTTTGAATCATGATTAAAATGCATGGGTTGCTTCTAATTTAAAATGGCTACAGATATTTGTTTCTTAGTTTGTTTCTTTGTTTGTTTAAGGCCAGTTTGGGCTGTAAAATAGCAAATAAAAAACAAAATAAATTTGCTTAAAAAAAAGAAAAAAGAAAAAGGCCACCGGTATCGGAATCAGCCGCTTATAAAAAATCGTCAATAGGAATCGACCATGAAATAGTATGATTATGAAAATTATGATATTGGTGCATCCCTACAAAAATTTACTTTAAATTAAAACTGTAAACTTAAAATTGCAGCAGTAAATGACAAATAAGTAATCGAATCTTTGATATCAACAACCATGTGCTTCTCACATGAGCAATGTATAAATGCATAAAGATAAATAAAGACGTTTGAAGGACACAGATATGATAATGGTACCTCAGGGAGTAGGCCGATCAGGTCAGCACTGAGATCACAGTCTTCAGACAGCTGCTGTGTTAGAGATGCATCATAGGAACCATAAAGAATGTTGTCATTTTCATCTGTCCATTCAGACTCTATACTCAGAGAAAACATCATATATTAGAATGATGATGATGATGATGATGATGCCTATTGTATTAAGTATTACACATTTTCCCAGATAAGGTGTAATAGTACCTATGGAGGTGCTGTGACTCTTCAGACTGGGAGTGAAAGCACACGCTCCATTGACTGATGAAAAGCAGAAGGAAGACCTTTCAGGTTTGGTTCCTGGTCTTCTTTTCCAGTTTCCTTGCTTGAAGAATCAATCAATCAATCACTAAAATACTACCACAATAAATAAATTAATCTAAACAAAGCCAAAGCAGTATCATCAATACACATAGTATTTGGTTTCTGAAAAACTGATCACTCTTGTGAAAAATAAGTAGGCTACATTATATGAAATATAAAATGTACATTATAAAGTACATTACATTAAATGTATTCAAAATATATTACAGAAATAATTAAAATTAAATTAAATGCAACTAGTTGCTTTTTTGACCCAATTCAGTTTTTGAATAGGATGAATGAATGATTCAGTGACTCTTGCTGAAAAACCTGTTTTGAACAAATAAAGACCAGCAGACTGATACAAAAACTCAAAAGTAGCTATTTTGCATCTAATACACTGACATTCATTTATTGAATTGTGTGTCCAAACACTGTTTGGGGTCACTAAATTTGAATTTAATGTATTTTGATCGGGATTAGCCTAAACTGCATATGGTTCTGCTGTCTTATTGTGTTCACCTCAGACTGCTGTTCCCGCCTCAGGGACGGGCTGGTTTCTGTCGTATCTTCTTCAGGAAGTATTTTCTGGACACTCGTTCCCTCTGTGGATATGCACACCTCACCTGTTTGCATGTCCAATTTTGACGGGCTGAAGGTCCTTTTTGCCTCCATTAACTCTGAGAGGGTGACTCCCTAAAAATAAGACCATTAAAACTGAACGGTCACATTTTCATTGTTGTCAACAGCCCGCGCTACTTTCCCATGTACTTTCCCCAATTCTTTACTGTTGAATTTTTATATGAATGAAAGTTAAACTAGCAAATTGGCGCCATCGTGCGATTCGTAATAGTTACTGACTGTGGTAAAAGTGGCTTCAGATGATTAACTTTTATAACGGTTAAAAGCACGGCTCTCTCTCTCTCTCTCTCTCTCTCTCTCTCTCTCTCTCTATCTCTCTCTCTATCTCTCTCTCTCATCGGTAAGAAGAGAACAACAAATCGGAAAGAAATACATTAGCTACGAAGAACGGAATGAGTAAGAACTTAAAATAGACATGTTACAATTGTATATGGCCTATATACATTTTTTGCCAGTTAGCCGATATAAAAAAAGAACTTGGGTTGCAAAATAATAATAATAACATCGTTGCAGTGTTCGCCAGTATTTGTTTGTTTGTTTGTTTGTTTTTTACATTGTAAATGGATAGAGAACGCTTAAATTTAAGCTTTGCGTTGGGTTCCTGTCCTGGTTTATTTCGTGGAAACGACTATGACTGTAAATGAACCCCTATTGTAGGCTACGTAACACATTTTAGAGAATATGCATTCCTTATGAAAGGATACAGAAGTGCCATTTCCCTTTCAAGGGAACTTCGAGCTGCGTCAAACGCTGCGGGAACGCCCCTGCGTTGTGCGTCATGAAGCACGTATGGAATCAGCCCAATGGAGAGATGAAACGTCATAGGCGGGTGACGTCATCGACCAGGAAACTATAAAGCACCCCAAAAACACAAGCGCATTAGCTTCTGTGCTTTCAGTCGCGCTACATGTGAATCTGTCCCTGTGTGATATTGTCTGTCTTACATACCCTGCACCACACAAACAATTTATCCCTATATATATATATATTGAGAGATTATGGCGGACGAACTGCAGTTTAGAAAGTGTGTTCCTCCCTGCTCGCGTTATTTAACGAGCGGGGATACACATGATCTTTGTGTTGTTTGTTTGGGAGTTCAGCATGCCCAGTTTGCTCTCGAGGGAGCAGACTGTGAGCATTGCGAGCGTTTGCCGTTAAGGACGCTCCGCTCCCGCCGATCGCTCTTTGAGGAGAGCGGTTCGGTGCGCGCTCCCCGCGGTTCGGGTCCCGCTTCTGCCGAGGCAGAGCGGCGGCGCTTATCGTGGGGATCGCAGATGGATCTCACAGCGGGGTTTGAGACGGGCTCTGCCTTATCTCTCCCTTCACCTGTGAGATCCAGTGCCTCAGTCCCGGGTTCGGAAGCACGCGCTGCGGTTTCTTCCGCTCGGGCTGAGGCACCAATGCTGCAGCTATCCAGTTCTGAGGAACTTGATGTTGTTAGTGTTGAGGGAGATGTGGAGGATTCGCCACCCCACACTCCTGAGAGTGATGAGCTTATGGAGGTGTTAACAAGAGCTGTTGAAAAACTTAATATTGAATGGCCAGTGACTAGACAGGAGTCTGTTTCTAAATCAAAGTTGGATGAGAGATTTTTGCCGTCACGTGTGCAGCCTCCACGCCGGTGCCTGCCGTTTTTCCATGATCTCCACACCGAGGTGTCGAAATCATGGAGAAAACCGGTGTCATATAGAGTGTTTAGTCCCCAGACTTCAACATACGCTAATATTATGGGAGCCAAGGCTCATGGTTATGGTGCTTTGCCTCGTGTGGAAGAGACGCTTGCGAGCCATCTCTCCCCCGAAGCAGCATCATCTTTTAAGGCACCGGCATTACCCACCAAGCCTTTAAGAAACACTTCGGCTTTGGTGGGTAAAGCATATTCGGCAGCAGGTCAGGCTGTGTCATGTCTGCATACTATGTCAATCTTGCAGGCATACCAGGCTGATCTGCTAAGGGACATGAGTGAGAGTGAGGAGGTCAGTACTGACGTAGTTCGCGAACTGCGTCAGGCTGCTGATTTATCCCTGCGTGCCACCAGAGAATCGGCCAAATTAATGGGTCGTTCTATGGCAGCTCTGGTGGCCGCAGAAAGACATTTGTGGTTAAATCAGACTAATATTAAAGAGAGAGAAAAAGCTTTTCTTTTAGATGCTCCTCTTTCTCCCATGGGGTTGTTTGGTGATGCTGTGAATTCAGTTATCGATAAATTCCAAGAAGAAAAGAAACAAACTGCAGCTTTTAAAAAGTTTCTTCCCCTTAAAGTTCATGTCCCTGGGGCTGCTGGGCGGGAGCAGCCCCGGCCGTCTTCGAGCTCATCACATAGAGCGCAGCAGAGGCAGAGTGTCGCGTCTCGTGCTCCCCCTGCTGGACAGTGGGCTCAGCCGCGACACTCTCAGCCGAAGCCTTCTCCCAGTAGAACTGATCTGAGGACAGTTATATTGGCTAAGAAGGCTTCGGCTAAGAAGAAGTCCTGACGCCAAGCCGTTCAGGATGCTGAGGGTGGTCCCCACCGAGGCGGAAAGGTGTTCACCTCCTTTTACGGTGCCCATTCCTCCTCGGTGCCCTCAGGGGCTCGTTCTGCCAACCCCGCCTTTATGCCGGGGCACAGACGATCCCAGCGAGCGCTTTCCCGAGGGACGCTCGCTCCCTCTGAGGAGGGTCTCAGAGCGGTCAGACCAGTTGTTCCCTGCCGGTGCGCCGTTACAGGGCGCTGCGTCTGCTGCTCAAGTTACACCAGAGGCCAGTCTCGAGAGGCTGGTACCCTTAGTAGAATTTCTGGCAGAGTGGAAAAGCCTTCCAAAAATATCTCATTGGGTCCTGCAGACAGTAGAAAAGGGTTATGCTATCCAGTTCAGGTGTCGTCCACCAAAATTCAGAGGGGTTCTGCACACAGTGGTGGGCCCCGAGCAGGCTCTGGTATTGGAACAAGAGGTGAAAACGCTCCTTCAAAAAGAGGCTATAGAACGGGTTCCTCCTCCCAGTTTGGAGTCAGGTTATTACAGCCGATATTTCATCGTTCCAAAGAAGGATGGGGGGTTGCGTCCAATTTTAGACCTGCGCATATTGAATCGCTCGGTAGGGAAGCTAAAATTCAAGATGCTCACTATCAAGCAGATCGTGTCTCAAATCAGGTCCGAGGACTGGTTTGTCACGATAGATCTGAAGGACGCATACTTCCATGTGTCCATCCTTCCACAACACAGGAAGTTCCTGAGGTTCGCCTTCGGGGGCGAGGCGTACCAGTACAGGGTTCTTCCGTTTGGCCTAGCTTTATCTCCCCGCACTTTCACGAAATGCATGGATGCAGCACTAGTGCCTCTGAGGCTTCAGGGCATTCGTATTCTCAATTACATCGACGATTGGTTGATTTTAGCTCAGACCGAGCAGATGGCGGTTCGGCATCGAGATGTCGTCCTCGCTCATATCAGAAAGTTGGGGTTGAGGCTGAACGCAAAGAAAAGTGTATTATCTCCTTCCCAGAAGACCACTTTTCTGGGTGTCGTTTGGGATTCGGTATCGATGCGGGCGCGACTCTCTCCGACCCGCATCGCTTCGATTCTCTCAGCTGTGAAACAAGTGAAGCTAGGCCAGCTACTCACTGTCAAGCAGTTTCAGAGACTGTTGGGTCTGATGGCAGCAGCGTCCAACGTTATACCTTGCGGCCTGTTGTACATGAGACCGCTACAGTGGTGGCTCAGGACCAAGGGATTCTCCCCGAGGGGAAATCCGCTTCGCACGTTCAAAGTCACGCGGCGCTGCCTTCGTGCTCTGGTCATGTGGAGAGAAACTTGGTTCCTATCCAAAGGTCCTGTGCTGGGGGCTCTTTGTCGTCGCATAACGCTAACGACGGATGCTTCCCTCACAGGGTGGGGGGCGGTCATGAGTGGTCGCCCAGCCCAAGGTCTGTGGCAGGATCATCATCTTTCGTGGCACATAAATTGTCTAGAGATGTTGGCTGTGTTTCAGGCTCTGAAACACTTCCTAACAGACCTGAGAGGCCATCATGTGTTAGTTCAATCAGACAACACGTCGGTGGTCTCTTATATAAATCATCAGGGGGGCCTGCGGTCTCGCCGGCTTTACAAGTTGGCCCGTCAGATCCTCCTGTGGTCCCAAGGGAAGCTACTATCTCTGAGAGCAATGTATCTCCCTGGGTATTTGAATGTGGTAGCAGACTCCCTGTCGAGGCAGGGGCCGAGGCCAGGGGAATGGAGACTCCACCCCGAGGTGGTGGAGCTCCTTTGGTTGAGTTTCGGTCGCGCCGAGGTGGACCTATTCGCTTCCAAGGAGACCACTCATTGTCATCGGTGGTTCTCCATCACTCTTCCAGCCCCCCTGGGGTTGGATGCTATGGTGCAGCCGTGGCCGAGGTCACGTCTGTACGCCTTTCCCCCGATTGCTCTGTTACCAGGAGTTCTGGAGAGGGTCCGCCGGGACGGGGTCAGTCTACTACTAGTAGCCCCGTTCTGGCCGGCCCGAGTATGGTTTGCGGACCTGATTTCTCTCCTGGACGGTTCTCCTTTGGAGCTCCCGGTCAGGAGGGATCTACTCTCCCAGGCGGGGGGCACGATACTTCACCCCCGCCCAGAATTGTGGAAACTGTGGGCTTGGCCTCTGAGGGGGCCCAGCTCATAGACTCCGGTCTCTCAACCGAGGTTGTTGAGACCATTCTTAACTCCAGAGCTCCATCCACGAGGAAGCTTTATGCCTTGAAGTGGAAACTTTTCACTTCTTGGTGTGGAGAACACCTGCAGGACCCAGTTAACTGCCCAGTGGGTGCAGTGCTGGAATTCCTGCAGGAGCGCTTCTCCACAGGGTTATCCCCCTCCACACTAAAGGTGTATGTGGCGGCACTAGCTGCTTACCACGTCCCTTTCAGTGGAGTTTCTCTTGGGAGACACCCGCTTATAACTCGTTTCCTCCGTGGCACTTTGAGGCTGAGGCCAGCAGTTCGTACGAGGGTGCCGACTTGGGATCTGGCCATTGTATTAGAAGGTCTTTCCCTAGCTCCTTTTGAACCTATCGAAGAAGTTCCCGAGAAGTTTCTCACTTTTAAGACTATCTTTTTGCTTGCTATCTCTTCACTAAAAAGAATCGGAGATTTGCAGGCTCTGTCGGTTTCACCCTCGTGCCTGGAATTTGCACCTGGCATGGTTAAAGCTTTTCTGCATCCTAGACCAGGTTACGTTCCTAAGGTTCCTACTAATATTGTTAGACCTACGGTTCTGCAGGCTTTCTGTCCTCCTCCATTTATGTCATCGGACCAGGAGAAACTTAATTCACTCTGCCCTGTTAGGGCATTAGACGCTTATGTCCACAGAGCTGCCCTGTGGAGGAAATCAGAACAACTTTTTGTATGTTTCGGGCCACCCAGGAAAGGGTGTCCGGCGTCTAAACAGAGAATGAGCAAGTGGGTGGTTGAGGCTATCTCACTTGCTTATGAGTCGGCTGGCCAGCCTTCACCTTTGGTTGTCCGAGCTCACTCTACCAGGAGTATGGCTGCTTCTAAAGCTCTTTTGTCGGGGGTTTCCCTGAGTGATGTTTGTGATGCGGCTGGATGGTCTTCACCGCATACTTTTATTAAGTTCTATGACCTAGACTTAAGCTCTACCCCTGGGGCACAGGTGCTCTCGTCCTCTGTGCGCTAGTCTCACATGACGGTCATTTGGTCCTATGGCGACGTGGGTATTCGCGTTCCCGCAGCGTTTGACGCAGCTCGAAGTTCCCTTGAAAGGGAACGTCTCGGTTACGTATGTAACCCTAGTTCCCTGATAGGGAACGAGACGCTGCGTCGCTCCGCCATACTCCCGGCACTCCCGTTAGCGCTTCCTTCAAGCCTATCAGAAGCTAATGCGCTTGTGTTTTTGGGGTGCTTTATAGTTTCCTGGTCGATGACGTCACCCGCCTATGACGTTTCATCTCTCCATTGGGCTGATTCCATACGTGCTTCATGGCGCACAACGCAGGGGCGTTCCCGCAGCGTTTGACGCAGCGTCTCGTTCCCTATCAGGGAACTAGGGTTACATACGTAACCGAGACGATTTTGCCCCATGTAGCCTATGTTTTGCACGGACAACGGTGTCTATACATCTGTGATTATCATACCTGTGTAGCTCTTCGAGTCTGTCTGGCCTGCCGTGATTTGGCCTTCCTCTGAGACTCTGCATCCTCATCCCTCACTGGGATCATGTGTGTCCTGAGACAGGATACATGAAGGACTGAGAAATCTAAATAACACTGAAAATACACCTACGTCTTTGCAGAGAACAAAAACACAACAAGATAAGAATGGTGAGTCCGATCTCATGAAAGTGCATATCTATACAACTAATATTATTTCTCGAGCCATTTATACGCCAAAAGGAGTTTTTGCGTGCATATATGCTACACAGTTTTCGCGTGCATATGATACGCACTAATACGTGCGCACTCCCCACCCTAATCCTACCCAAGGGCAGGGGCGTCACTAGGATTTTCATTTTAGGGGGGCTAAGCCCCCAATGAGGGTATGATTTTTTTTTAAATAATAAAAAAAGTTAACACTTTAGTTTAGGATCTAATGCTCACTATTAATTTAATTACCATGCAAAGGCAGGGTTTTATAATCACTGTGGTCACAAATGTGAGGTAGGGCAATTAGGGGGGTTCGGTGTTTCCCTGAGAAAATTTTGATTTCTCTGATCTACATATGTGCATTTTAAGATGTTTTGATATTGGATATCAAATTGGATAACAGCTTTAAAACCATGTATGTGGGCAGCTGATTATTTTTCACTCCTCATCAGCATCACACTCTTTTTCTCTTTGTTTATATCTTGCCCTCCTAAAGCTGAGCTTTGACTGATATAGGCTTTTCATTTTTGTCTCTCAGTGAAGAAAGTAAACATAAGGTCAACTGATAGGTTGCATTCACAATATGTAGGCTACACATTCATGATATTTGCATTTCAAGACGTTTTTAAGACCAAAATAAGG